>NC_082706.1:58907428-59053156 GCF_030144855.1 Hypanus sabinus | reverse complement strand
AGAGGCGGGAGAGAGAGATATAGAGAGAGAGAGTGATGAGAGAGAGAGAGGAAGAGAGAGAGAGAGAGAGGGAGAGAGAGAGGGAGAGAGGGAGAGAGAGTGAGAGAGAGGGAGAGAGAGAGAGAGAGGGAGAAGAGAGAGAGAGAGAGAGAGAGAGAGAGGAGAGAGAGAGAGAGAGAGAGAGAGAGAGAGAGAGAGAGAGAGAGAGACTGTACAAACGCAGTCCGTCGCTAAAGGGGCACAGACAGTTATAACACTCCGAGCTAAGCGGTGAACACTCTGATCTGCATGCACTCAGTCCTGTTGTCCACTGTTACACCCGAGTCCAATCACATCACAGCTCTGCAGGGGCAGAAGTAAGTAAAGCACTGACATTATAGCGCCAATCATGGGATACAGTCAAATATCCCACCCCCTCTGGGTATCTTTAAGGATATGGAGGGGAGAGCTGATAAGGTGCAACCTATCAACATATCCTCAAATTCCCAATATCATATCGATTTCAAGAACAGTGTACAGTCTCCTGTGGAGTGCTAATGAGAGATTTGAGGCTTCATACAATATAATAATATGGGTGGAACAGTGGAGTACGGAACGTAACACACAACATATTGGAGAAGATCAGCAGGTCAGGGCAGTATCCATGGAGAGGGAATAAATAGTCGATGTTGCCACCTCAGGATGATCAGCCATGGTGCAGATTTCATGTCAATGGATTGTTCTGGCTTAGGAATAGGGAAGATGTAATGTCTGTGATACTCCAAGGCGTTTAGACGTTGCTCTGCTTCAAAGCCTCGGGGATCTATGGTGTCAGGGATTTGTGTCCTTGTCTCTTCAAGGTCACCCATGCTAAACAAGCAAACGGTGGAGGCCAGATTAAGAGTGTCCTACGGTCGTTCAGGTTGGGAGGTTCAGCTCAAGGCCAACAACCAATACTGGTCAAAAATTTACGGAAACTGCAATGAAGATTCATTCTATGTCTGTGTGAGAACCAGGGCAGGCAGAGAGGAAGGACCATCATAGCTGCCTTTAAACGCCAGCCGGCCGTAACGGGCAGTATGTCATGACTGTGAGGGAGTGTACTGGAGGCCATTCGAATGCAAGCGAGGGATAGTGATGCAAACATGTAGATAGTGTATGGAAAGGCATAAAGTAAACAGATTGGTTGCAATGGCCACTTTCATTTTCCCTGGGTCTCCTTTCGTGCCCCACACGTCATTTGAACTTACCGGTCTGTACTGAAGCACATGGCCTCTGATATTATGGTCTTTTCTCCCTGGGAGAATGACACCTGTTCTCTATCCTATCTATTAATCTCCCCAATCTTGTAAACTGATATCAGGTGTCACAACACCCTTGCATAATTCAAAGAAAACAACTTGAGTTACATCAGTGTACATCAGCATACCTGACGCTAATAAAATAGTTGGACAATGGCGCACAAGCCCCTCAATCCCGCTGCATCCTGGGAAACCACTACTGCCACCCACTCCAGAGCCTCCACATCTGTGCTATACTGGGACGAGCAGAATCGAATGGAGTATTTCAGATGCAACCTAACCACAGATTCATAAATCTGTAGTTTGACTTCCTGACTTGGACCTAAGAATCCTCTGTACATCAATTCGTTAAGAGTTGTATCAGTAGCAGTGCAGTGTCCCTTACTATTTGTTCTCCGAAGTTGCAATAACACTGACTTGTCCAGATTCCGGATCCCTCTCAACCAAATAGAACTGCTTTCCCGCCATTTCCGTTGATGCAGAGCAGTAGATGTAATGTATATAGATTTCAGGCAAACATTTGATCAGGCATCCCATGCGAGGTGTATTGAAAAAGTAAGACGGCATGCGATCTCTGGGGACCTGCTTTGTGAATCCGGAACGGACTTGCACACAAATGGCAAACTGTGGTTGTGGACGGGTCACATTACGCATCGAGGTAGGTGAACAGCAGTGTGCCTCAAATATCTGTTCTGGATCCCTTTTCTTTGTGATATTTATAAATGACCTAGGTGAGGAAGTGGAGGGATGGGTTAGTAAATTTGCTGATAACACGAAGATCGGTAAGAGATGATGTGGATATTGTGGATGGTTGCCAGAGGATACAGCGCACATTGATAGGATGCTAATCTGCACCGAGAAGCAGCAGATTGATTACAACCCAGATAAGTGCGAGCCGGTTCATATTCGTAGGTCTAATATGATGGCAGAATATAGTATTAATGGTAAGACTCTTGGCAGTGTGGCGGATCAGAGGGATCTTGGGGTCCGAGTCAATAGGAAAGTCAAAGTTGCTACGCAGTTTGACTCTGTGGTTCCGAAGGAAAACGGTGCATCGGCCTTCATCAACCGTGGGACTGAGTT
The DNA here is from genome assembly GCF_030144855.1 of Hypanus sabinus. NCBI lineage: Eukaryota > Metazoa > Chordata > Chondrichthyes > Myliobatiformes > Dasyatidae > Hypanus > Hypanus sabinus. Next base: position 59,050,793 of record NC_082706.1, on the reverse strand, counting down.
TAGGTGCCAATAGGTTGTGTTGCAGCTATATAGGATCCTGGTGAGACCACACTTGGAGTATGTTGCTGAGCTCCGATCGCCTCACTACGGGAAGGATGTGAAAACTATAGAAAAGTTTCAGAAAGAGATTTACAAGCATGTGGCTTTGTTTGGGGAGCGTGCCTTATGAGAATTGGTTGAGTGAAAAAGCCCTTTCTTCTTGTAGTGATGTAGGATGAGAGATGAGCTGATAGTGGTATATAAGATCACGTGACGAGTGGAGGGCTGCCTTGCTACATCTCAGCTGCTCTATGGTCTTGACAGCCTCTTCTAGGGTTGGAATCTTGTCCAGTTCTGTCTTCTCTGGCTGTTGTCGGATGCGATGAATTGCTGATCATGCGGTTTGCACTGAAGAGAGTCAGGAAATGCTCCGACCACCGGTTCAGTATGGACGCCTTGTCTGTGAAGAGTGCCTTCCCGTCTGCACTGCGCAAGGGACCCTGGACCTGGTGCGAAGGGCCGTACACCGCTTTCAGGGCTTCATAAAACCCTCTGTAGCCTCCAGTGCTTGTGCATAGCTGAGTTCTCTTACCGAGGTTGGTCCACCTCATGTTCTGAATCTCTCGAAACTTCCGCTGGAGATTGCTGCATACAAGACGGAAGACTGCTTAATCATTAGGACAAGACGGCTTTGAAAGGTGCGCCTAGTGAGCGGTCTCTACTTCGCCAGCAATTTTTGGATCACCTGGTTGTTTTCATCGAACCAGTCCTTGTTCTTCTTTGTGGAAAACCCTAGGACTTCTTCAAGTTGGAGGGTGAGGTCTGGGCCTGATGTCCCGCTCACCGAGGGAAAGTGTAGGTGCAAAAGCTTGCCTTTCCTTTCCCGGTGTGGTGATCGCCACGTGGTCACTGTCTGGCCTTCTCGGCAGAAGGCCACTACAAATGACCTCCCCTGCATTACTGAGTCCGTAGCAAAACCTTCTCCTCGGTGTCCCTCTTTCCCACCGAACTTGTTACGTTGTGGCGCGACCGGGTGTCCAGCGGTCTAACTAGGCGGATAGGCTGGGCTCATTACCCTTGATTGGCAGCCAGCGTAAGAGAAGGACAGCTCTGACTCCAAACCGGGTTGGCGGGGCTCGTTAGCCCTGTCAGGCCATCCAACTAGAAGAAGGCGTGAGGGACAACAGAGAGCTGAATCACAAACATGAGAAAATCTGGAGATGCTGGCAGTTCAGAGCAACACGAATAAAATGCTAGCGGAACTCCTCAGGTCAAGTAGCATATTTCGATAAGTGTCGGCAGTCGACGTTTCCAATTGAGGCCCTCCTTCAGGACTGAGAAGGAGGGGAGAAAATATATGAATACAAACGCATGGGTAAGGAAGCGGTAACTATTGCCCACACTGGCAGGGTGTTGAGTTTACCAGGAGACCAAGACTGCAGGGACAAGAGGTTTTCTGTTGCCTAATGTGTGTGGACCCCGCTGGCAATTCTGGTGTTGTGACCCGAATCGAGACAAACATCACGCTGCCCACCAGACCAACAACATGGCACAGTCGGAGACATTACAGGGGACTTTGCATCTCACAACACTGGATTTAGTGAGGAAACCCGTGATTAATGTTGTCCCAGAGAAATCGTAAGAAACGTCCATTAAGGTGCTCCCCCACATGTGACGTCACACAGGCGCATTCACGCGCCTGACGTCACACATTGGCTCCCCAGACCGGGATCTGCCCCCACGGTCTCTTACGTAACCCACGCACTGGTGAGCTCGAACTTGGTCGGTTTAACGGCTGGGCTACTAATCGTGTGACCAAGCCCTACCCCATAGCTGAAAACGCATCCTGGAGATGCAGGTCAGGCAGCATCTCTAGGAAGAAGCACTGTCGACGTTTCGGGCCGAGACCCTTCGTCAGGACTAAAGCAAGAGATTTGACAGTAGGAGGGGGAAGCGGAAATGCTAAATGATAGGAGAAGACTTGAGCGGGTGCGGTGAAGCTAAGAGCTCAGCAGGTGATTGGCAGAAGGGATACAGCGATGGAGAAGGGAAAGGATCATGGGACGGGAGGCCTAGGGAGAAAGATAGGGAGAGGGGTGCACCAGATGGAGATGGAGAACAGGCAGAGTGATGGGCAGAGAGAGGAAAAAGGGGGGGGGATAAAAATAAATTAGTAATAGGGTAAGAAGGGGAAGAGGGGCATTAGTGGAAGTTAGAGAAGTCAATGTTCATGCCATCAGGTTGGAGGCTACCCAAACAGTATATAAGGTGTTGTTCCTCCAGCCTGAGAGTGGCCCATAGTCTCCACTCCGAGGTTGGTGAATGTCTGCAAATCACCACCACAGAGGGCAGTGAAGGCTCAGCGATCGTCCTCACATGAAACAGAGATCGGCAGATGTGTGGAGACCGAAGGGATCGAGGAAATGAGGATCAGGCAGAAACAAGTCGAGGAAATAGGAGAGCAGCTGGCAACTTGTTGATATTTAGAGGGGCTAAATGACCACCTCCTTCTGTTTCTCACTTGGTGTTTCAGTGTTCCTGTCCAATGAGGCCAGAGGAATGTGAATAGAAATTAATGTTTTGAAACGTTGACTGATTTAAATGAAACCTGCACATTTCCTGTTCGGGTCGGAACTGTGTGTTGGACCTGGATGGGAATCGAAATATTACTCTGAGAACTCTGTGACCTGGGGGTGGACGGAAAGAGACAGAGAACATATGGTGGGAAAAATTTAAAATGTTGTTGAAACAATACGGAAAATAATGAAATAATGTGTGGAAATTCGGCGCTGGGTCGGGCCGAGCGTGAGGGGCGAGGAACAGTCATCGGGTCAGGTGGGAGAACCTCCACTCGTCACGTGATCCTGTTTTACCGCGGATCGGCAGCACCAGCAGGTTTGTTTCCGACGCCCTGCTCACTGCCCTGATTACGCGTTACGACATCGAGCATGCTCTGTACGGGAATGGCGGTGTTGCCTTTCGTTCTTTGTGGAAGCTGCACATCGGTAGGATCAGCATCGTGAGGGGGTCCTCACCCCCTGGGATGGGGAGTGGGGACGGATTATTCTTTGCGGAGCGACACCAAAAATTTCCCTTCGGTGAGTATTGAACAGGGAAGTGTGATGTTAGGCAGTGAATCCCATTAATTTTCCCGAACTCAACCAAGAGAAAATCTGCAGAAACTGGGAATCTGAGCAACACTTCCAAAATGCTAGAGGAGGTCAGCAAGCGGGCAGCATCTTAGAAAGCTGTACAGTCGACTTTACGGGTCGAAATCCTTCGGCAGGACTGGCGAATAACTGGTGGTGGCGGCCTCCCTTCGCTTCCTTAACACTGAACCGTCTGAGATGAGCCGCCGCTCAAACCCTTTTTTTTCTGGTCCTATTAGCAGGATGACGTAAAACATATTTCTCTATTGTTACTGACAAAGAATTGTACAATTACGTGATGCTGTGATGCTGCTGCAAGTCATTGTTTCTCTGTACCTGTACCTTCCCGTACTTGTGCACTTGGCAATAAATTCAGCAGGACCGGCGGAAACTCAGTGAGATTTGATTAGTGATGATCATCTTGGCAGCTCGATAGGTTGAATGTACAGATATGGTACACTGTTAAATGCAAGACCCTGAATAGTGTTGATGATCAGAGGGAGCTTAGAGTCCAAGTTCATCGCTCCCTGAAAGAGATTGCACAGATTGATCGGGTGGTCTAGAAGGCAAATGTCGTGGTTATCTTTATCAGTTGATGTATTGAGATCAAAAATCGAGAAGTTGTGTTGCATCTTTATAAAACTAGTTAGAGCACATCTAAAAACACAAAATGCTGGCAGAACTCAACAGGCCAGACAGCATCTATGGGAGGAGGTAGTGACGGCGTTTCGGACCGAAACCCTTCATCAGGAGGACATCCAGAGTGTTTCATACAGTTCTGTTCGTCGCCATTCTAGGAAGGATGTCCGGGATTTTGGAAGGGCGCAGAAGAAGTTGACCGGGATATTGCTTGGATTAGAGAGCATGAGCTATAACAAAAGATTGGAAAAATTGTGTTGTTTTCTCCGGAGCCCTGCTGTATGGATTGACGTTTATAAGATTACCGGAGGTTAGAAACAGTGACTCAGAAAGGCAGCGTCTATTATTAAGGACCTCCAATACTCAGGACATGCCCTTTTCTCAATATTACCATCAGATAGGGAGGCCTGAAGACACACACTGCGTGATTCAGGAACTTTTTCTTCTTCTCTGCCATCCGATTGCTAAATGAACATTGAACCTTTGAAAACTACCTCACTTTTTAAATATATAGTACGGTATTTCTATTGTTTGCAGGATTTTTAATCTATTCATAGAAACATAGAAAACCTATAGCACAATACTGGCCCTTCGGCCCACAAAGTTGTGCCGAACATGTTCCTACCTTAGAAATTACTAAGGTTACTCATAACCCTCTATTTTTTCGAAGCTAGTTTTTCTCTAGTGTCCTCTAGTGTCTCCAGGTACCTATCGCAATGTCCATTAAAATACCCTATTGTGTCTGCCTTCACCACCGTTGCTGGCAGCCCATTCCACGCATTCACTACTCTCTGAGTGAAAACGTACCCCTGACATCTCCTCTGTACCTGCTTCCCAGCTCCTGAAACCTGTGCCCTCTTGCAGTAACCCTTTCAGCCCTGGGAAAAAGCCTCTGCCTATCCACACGATCAGTGCACACTCATTATCTTACACACGACTCATCCTCCGTCGCCCCGAGTTCAGTTAACCTATTCTCATAAGGCATTCTCCCCAATCCAACCCAACAACCTTAGAAATCTCCCCTGCACCCGTTCTAAGATTTCCACATTCTTCCTGCAGTGAGGCGGCCAGAACTGAGCACAGTACTCCAGGTGTGGTCTGACTAGGGTCAGATATAGCTGCAACATTACCTCTCAGCTCCTGAACTCAATCCCACAATTAATAAAGGTCAATGCACCGTACGCCTTCTTATCCGCAGAGTCAATATGCATTGCAGCTTTGAGTGATCTTTTTGATCCTCCACCCTGTCTCCAGATGATGTAACAATCTCTTTGCACATGCTCACAGTCTCCGAATGGGTGTTTTACATTCTACTCAGTGCTAAAGCTGAACGTCTGTGGGATGGGGAAATTGTCCTTGCCTTCTTTGTTGAGGTGGCGGGGGTCGGGATCACTGTCTGTGGGCCGAATATGTCACTTTGCCATTGGTGAGTATTGAGACCGACCCTAAGCGCGGAGATCCGATGTTGGCCATGAGCCTCGAACTGAGGGCCAATTACTCATTTATTTCCCAATTATCTGGGCTCGTCAAAAATGTGGCAACTTCACTGAATCTGCATTGAACGATGCAAACCTGGAGCCCAGGTTGTCTATTTCCGCAGGGTTGAAATGGGATACCGACCGACAGGTTACGTGAGGCTGCTGACCGCAGATCTGCCTTGCGCTCCGCTCTGTGATGCAAGATCACGTGGTGGTTGTGTACAGTCCCCAGATGGGTGGAGATTCTTCTTCCATGTTGTGTTGGGGAATCTGATGTTGCCTACAGTCCCGTTAACTTCCTACAACTCGCCTCGTTTCCTGAGGTTCCTCACATTTGTCCTAGAGCTTTATGGCTGTTGTCTTGGAGTAGGTGAGAAAGAAGAACGATCCAGTTTGTGGTGATCTTTGATTTCACTGCCTACTTTACCGAGGAACTAGGAAGCCTAGGGGCGAGAACGGTTTGTATGATGTGCTGATCTGTATCCAAAGGTCTCTGCAGTTCCTCATTGTCACGGGCAAAGCAGTTACCATGCAAAAGCGTGAAGTGTCCGGATGGGAAACTTTCCATGCTGTGTTGGTAAAAATGTGGTGAGGGTCAAAGTGTAAATGCCAAATTTCTTATTGTTTGTTCTAACTGTCTTCTTTCTTCTAATCCTTGTCTTCATTGTAAAGTTTTTTCTTACACCTTTGGCCTCACTGAATTACTTCCAAAAATAATTGATTATTAGCTGGAATGCTGGAGGATCCTCAGGTACAATTTCTGTTGTACGCTGGTGTGGAGGTGTTAGTTTTAGAAATGTGACAGAGTTCATTCTGTGCTAGTAGAACAGTAAAACAAAAGTACAACTTTCCCTGTAAATTATCCTGGTACCAATTTGTCTCTTCTTCCTGGAAATATGTTCAGTACAGTTGTTGCTAACAAGATTTACAAGAATAATCTCAGGAATTATCAGCGTTATGCATGAGGAGCATTTGATGGTTCTGGACCTGTGCTCAGTAGAGTTCAGAGGGATAGTGTGGGTGGTGGAGGGATGTTTGGTTAAGTAAACCTTCCGAATGCTGACAAGACTGGATACAGTGGACATGGAGAATATTTTTCCCATTAGACCGGGAGTCTGTGATCTGACAGCACAGTCTCAGAATTAAGATACTTCCCTTTAAAATTGAGATGCGAAAGAAAAAAATGGCCAAAATATGTCTGACCTATGGAATTTGTTGAGACAGAATTTGGTTGAGGCTGCCATTTGGGTATATTTATGACAGAGGTTAGTATATTCGTGATTGCTAAGTAGCTCAGGGTGACAGGAGGAAGACAGCGATATGGTGGTGGAATGAAAATCGGCCATGGTTAAATGGTGGGGAATACCAGTTGGATCAAATCACCTAATTATGTTCCTGACTGAATGATGGCTCCTTCTTATCCCATATCGTTTTGTGACATTGAAGGAACAATAAAAGATTGTTCACTGAGATCTGCCTTCACCGTTTAAATTTCAGTGAGTTTTATTCTTAGTATCATTAAGCAGAAATATTTGGTTCTCCTTTTTATTGCTAATCTGCCACATTGTCTCTCTGGTTAATGTTAGACCTGCGGTGAAAGGTTTATTAGAAGAAAATCCCCAACTGTAAGCAAACCACGGCTGAAGACGAGGAAACAGCAACAGGTGAACCAGTTGGAGGACTGAGATTATCAACTGGAGAGCACAACTCTCAATCAACTGACTCGGAGTTCCCATTGATTCAGTCGGGAGAAAGTTTGGTGAATCTCATTTAGTCAGTCACTGTCTTTTAGACAACATAACTGTACAAGGGAAAATAGGAAATAGTTGGACTGAGACGGAAGGACCATTTATGCCTTTGTCAGACCAGTTACAATCGCTGCAAGTCTGGTAATGTGCTTCCAGTAGCCCAATATTTCCGTTCATGAAGTCCACGTTCTGGTTCACGGTCCAGTCCATGGACTCCGGACTCGGGACCTTCCGCTGTCCCTTGTTTCAGTTGCACTTAATCATAGGCATCTGATGCTCATCTTGGGGTTGCGAATATAAGTGGCCTTATGATCGGGTGTGGCTGCTGGTTCATCTCGTCAGTATCCTGTCCTCGCCTCTGTGGGGTAAGTCGGGTTGTATTTGCCTCTACTCTGCTGTTGTATCTTTCACTTCCTTTCCTTGCCTCAGTTGGGTAAGTCAGGCCCTCTTTGCCGTTAACCTGAGGCTGGACTGTTCCCCTCCCTTCAGCTTCCTCCGAAACCTCGCCTACAACCTTTGCCTGAAGCCTCGCCTGCGTCCTCGCCTATTCTTGCTGATAAGTTCTACCGCCGGAGCAAGACCGGAGCCTCGCTCTTTCGAAATAAGGAACCATCTGTCACTTTATGGAACTGTCTCTTTATGTCCATGCCTTCGATAGGTAGGTCCGGCCATTTGCCGCTACCGTGCGTTGTGAACAATCCTGTCGTGCTCAGCTTTTTGTCTATGAGTCCCGGCCATACATCCTGTTCCCAAGGAGGAATCCCAGTTCTGTGTTCTGCGTTCCAGTCTCCCAAGACCAAGGCTCTGTGGTCTGTGTTTCTGTTTCCCAAGACCTGGGCTCTGTTTTTTTGCGTTCCCATCTCCCAAGTCCGAGTCTACTCTTCATGTCTTCATCTAGCCCAGGAGTCCCGCATCTTACCATCACGTCCAGTCCTGTTGTTTTGCCACGTCTTATCCTCGCCTAGATACGGAGTCCAAGTCTGAGTCAAGAACTAGGTTCCGTGTCCCTGTCCAGTCTCTGTCCAGGAGTCGTTGTCCCGGTTCCGAGTTCCTAGTTCCTAGTTCCTAGTCTCGCTTTCCTAGTCTCGTCCAGAGCCTGTGTCTTGTCCAGCGTTGTTTCTTCCCCAATTACCTTGCTTTCTTGACACACCTGGTCTTGGCCCTAGTACTTCGGTGTATGTGTCTTGCATTTGGGTCGGCTCTCAAGGCCCACCTTAAGCCACAGCCCTCTAAAACCTCTCCCATTCTGTGGAAGTCGAATCCAGATAAGGTCACTCAGAGATCGTATAAGTACAAACTCGTTATTCCAAACACCCTTGGCTTACTCAGCAACTCAGACAGGAACAGTCTATGACTGTTCCTGCCCAAGCCACTAACTGACTAACAATTCCCCTTACACCATAGATATATTCACCCAGATACTCCCCGCACAAGAAAGGCTGGCGCCAAAGTTTTTACAACATGACAGCCCCGAAAGACAAATTACAAAATAGTCACAATGGCTTACACACACAGAGCAGACTGAAGTTGTTCTATCTCTACGCACGAGTGCACAAGGAGATAACAATCCTGAAACCATAGCTAGCTACCGTCAAGAAGAAATACGGCTCAGCATGGCACAGCACATCTGTTGATAAACAGAAGTTTATTAAAAAAATAGGCTGCTGTTGTTTAACAAAGTGTTTACCCTTTTACATACTTTATCATTCCCTCGATTTGATCATTACATGATCAAAAAAGCAGTAACTTTTCTCAGAGAAGGCAACTGAGTAGAGCATTGTGTTATCACTGGGTAAAAACAGCGTACATCAGTAACTATAGCAATGATATGTACAACGATTAGGCAATAATGCAATATCATGCCCCACATGTCACTGAACAGGCCTTCGAAGACCACCATTTGGCCTCTTCGGTGAACTCGTGTAAATCCTGCCCTACTTTCTCGATGCTATCATTCTCCTTGGCAGTGTGCTCGGAGAAGGATGTAATGTTTGACTCATAAGGGATATAGTTGAAGCATTCTGTGTCAATAAAAGCACAGGTTTCCCCTTTCTCAGCCAGGATCCTATCTAAAGCCATAAGATTCTGTAGGACTGATTGCAATCATTTCAGTGGATATTTCTGTTATTTGGGCCTGTGTTTCTGTCAGCGTCCCTGCAGTATTGTGGCCAGCTCCTCAGGTGCTGTAGCCAAATTGATTATCTCTTATGAATTCCTGGCTACTCTATTGGAGAGAAAAAGTTATCGCCCAAAATCGCTCAGTCTCAGTTAATCCTCTCCATTGCTGGGCATCTGCAAATATGGCCAGGATTCATGTTTCCAAGTATAGGAAGTCCAGTTTGGTGGGGGCCTGAGATACCATCCGTCAAAACATTCACAGCCACAGTCATTTATTGACGGGACCACAGTTCCTCATCTCTCCTCCCCGGGTGTTATTTGAGAAAGCCCAGGCTGAGTGTTCCTCACTCTGGTTGAGCGGGATTACTGACACTGGAATCATAATTTTACCATAGGAATTTCGACACAAACCCAGCAGGCCCCTGGCATTACCTGTTTGGCATAGGTGTGACAGAGAGACAGAAATGTGTTAACATGGGGGGCCCCGGATGCTGGGGTGAGCCCTCTCAAAGACATAAACATGAACACTACTGTTAAGTACCCGTAACGGTTTAAACGAACAAGCAGTAATAGACCACACTTGGAGTCTGGTTTTGATGTTAAAATCACTATCTTTATTAGCATCTACTTGTAATATACAAACTTAAGCAAAGGAATCAAAAATTAACAGTGTTATGAGTATATATATATGTGTAAATATAACTCCCGAACCATTGAGCTCAGGGAATACGAAGCTTAGAGTCTTGAGATGGTGAGCTTTGAAAGTTCAGTTCATCCACAGAATAAGTGATCAGAAAGAAATATTTGTAATCCAAGGTGAATGTTGAGAACAGGTAGTTACGTCGAATTCCACAAATCCCACGGTGGTAAAGCAGGATAAAAGTCACCGTAGGTCTTACCCGTCATTGTTCCAAATCCACATCGGAATCACCAGAAGTAACTTATCACAGGGCTACTGTTTTCAAAAGGAACTACCAACCAGGCAAGGTGAACACACAGGTAGACTCCACAAGGTACTTCAATCCAGATCCAACAAGCAACGTACTGACAGTGATTTCCACAGAATATTCCTTCTCACAAGTGGTTACCACATAACATACCCGATTGCAGCTAAAGGATAACAAAAGTGGTAGCCAGGGGATACACAAACCAAATCCACATATGGATTATAAGAAGTATCACCAATAGTGATTTGTTTCAGGAGTACCTCCTTCAAGTGAATTGCCACAGCCAGGCAAGGGTTAGCACAAGTGGTCTTCACAGGATGCTCCCAAACTACAGGACACACCTAATTTCTTGGGGTTCACCTGTTGGAGAATCTCACCGGGTGCCTCAATACCAGCTCCAAAGTCAAGAGAGCCCAGCAGCATTACTAATTTCGGCAAAGGCTGAAAATGTCCATCTCCCACCCCCATCCTCACCACATTCTATGGAGGATGTATATATGTATTGAGAACATCCTGAGCAGCTGCATCACGGGAATTGCACCGTCTCAGATCGCAAGACCCTGCAGCGGATAGTGAGGTCAGCTGAGAAGATCATCGGGGTCTCTCTTCCCGCTATTACAGACATTTACACCGCAAGCTGACCCGCAAAGCTAACAGTATTGTGAAGTACCCCACGCACCCCTCACAAAAACTGTTCACCCTCCTGCCATCTGGCAAAAGGTATCGAAACATTTGGGCTCCCATAACCAGACTGTGCAACAGTTTCACCCCCAAGCCATCAGACTCCTCAATACTCAGAGTTTGGACTGACATCTACATCATTTATTATTATATTGCAATTTGTCCTCCACTGTGCCTTTTGGTTTGTTTATTTAATTATTGTACTGCCCTGCAGTGTTTTCTGCACTTCACGTAGTCCTGTGCACATCTGTAGTCTAGTGCAGTTGTTTATGTTATTTTATGTAGTCTAGTGTAGCCTTGTGCTCTCCAGTGTAGTATGTTTCATGCAGCACCAGGGTTCTGCAGGAATGTTGTTTTATTTTTACGGTGTGCTGTACCAACAGTTTTTGGTCATACTGACAAATAAACTTGACTTGACATGACTTGACTTGAAACCAAAAAATCCAGTCCTATGCATCAAACAAACTGACAAACACACATTTGGTATACGCTGGATCAATAATCAACCGACCCTTCTGGGGTCAGGGGAGTCCAAACAGTGACTTTTGGCTATTAGGTCCTGTGTTTCGAACCTTCCATCCTCTTTCTTTCTCTACGTCTGACAGTGCGTCTGTGACTGTCCTTGCTTAAATAAAACAAACAGGGTGCTATGTAAAGTTAAGCTGTGAACAAGTGTAAACACTCTGCATTGCCAAATAGTTCCACCCCTCTCTCTCTCTTAGTAAGAATCAAACAGGATCCGAGAAAGCCGGCGGCTGACATCACTCAAGACACTGTCTCTTAAAATGACACTCCACGGCAAGAACCCTAGGGTTTTATCAGTCCACTGTCAACCAATACATTTTCCTTTAGTCCGAGAGAGTCCTACTCAGTTCCTTCAGTAACACGCTTGCAGTCTGTTCGATATATCCACTGAGATTGCCCCTTCAGTTCCCATGGGAGTGGTGAGTAAAAGCTGATATAGTCGTCTCCACCGAGGTCCGAATTTCCCTCGATCCCAGTTCTGATCAGGAGAATATCTCCAGGTTCTAAGGTGGGATAGACACTCCTCTCTACAGGGTAGTTCTTTTTGTTGTAAACCTGTCATACAGATGGTTGCTTGACAGGAACCCGAGGGGACTACAACTATAGAGGATTGTGCCGCACTTATCACTATCTAATCAGATGAAACATTGCTTTTAGTGACACGGTCCGACATGTGGGTGTACGCTCCACACTTAATAATAGCGAAAACTCGAGGTAGCTGTAGAGCGGTGAGTAAGTTGTTTACGAAGGTGGCGTTACTAATGCGGTGCGAAGAGGAAGTCAGGAATCCCCATGTTCCCAGAGAGCCCCGTAGTCATATACAATTCAAAATGCAAAACGGGAGTATGTGCACACGTTCGCACTTCAGTCTGTTGCTGGGAAATGGGTACGAGTCAGATCAAACAGCTCAGCCTTCCGGACAGAAACAGTTGTTTCAAAAGAGGCCTGCTCAATTACTTCACTGTCCATCACTATCGCATAGCCAGAACATCGTTTCCCTGTTGAATCCACAAAAGAGTTTCCATCCTCATAAATGTTTACTTCGGGCTTGAAGGGGAATTGCAGAATGGATGGAAGAGTCTGTCCTTCTTTCACGGTGATCCGGATAGGGGGGCAGGTGGTGCGGCTGACTTCATGGCCTGAAATTGGGCCATGATGGGGTACAGCGTCTTGGGTTCAGTCAATCTTAAAAAATTGTCTTACCAGATGTCCTGTCAGCACCTCCGAGTCCTTCCAGTATCGGAGTTGTCCCGCGGCCAAATCTTGCCAGTCTCCCTCGGTGCTGGAGGCTCGTTCCATCAGGGTGTAGGCAGTGAACCCTTTGTTCTTTGGATTGAACCCAGCGCAAACACTAAAAGTGGTATGGGGAATCATATTTATTTGTCTCTCTCCAAAGCAAATCTGGTACTTCAGCCAGTAATGCACTAACATCTCTTCCTTTAAACACTCCAAACACCATGACTGGGAACTTCTGTCCCTCAAAGGGTGCATGATACTTGCTTTCCTCAGTGGTGCACCTCAGGGTCGTAGCACAGAGTTAAATGGGGGTCAACCGCTGGGAGAAGGGATTCAAGCACAGTGGAGTCCACATTGCGCCCATCCTCCCATTCACATTCCGCTTTTAGCATCTGCCAACCTTTGCCGTCCCTTCTGCAGTGCATACCTCTATGCTTTTGACACATGCATTATTCCTTCAACTTGATAATAATATGCTGTTCCTCTTTACCTCTGCCTTTTCCTCCCATGCCCTTTTCAACAATTTCCACTTCTTTCTGCAGTTCTTTTTTTCTATTTCAAATTTACTGCTTTTCTCATGAGGTAGTGACCAAGGCTCCCCACAACCCCCCCCCCTAAAATGGCCACATTTTGTTCCCCAATTTCTTACTCAGTGCTGCACTCAACATTCGCAAATCTTTTTCCTTGTCTGGAAAACTCTCACACATATCGTGTAGGGCTGCTCCTGACCCACTCGTATCAATGGACTGTAATTGACCCCTGTTATTTAAGTAACTTACCCGGCACAAAGCCTCCTGCTCAAATAACAATCAGATAAATTTACTCAGCTGGCAACTCCTGCTCCATTGATAAATTTACACGGCATGTCTGCCTCCTGCCCACTTAGTAAAATTTTGCCGACCTTATATGTGTCTCCAGACAGATTATTTCCAGATCCCGTCAATGTATGCGATCAGCTTTGGACGAGGGACTGTACCTCCAAAGGAACAAACGGAGAGCGACAAAAAGTAAAATACCTCTTGGGCGCCCGGTCGTTCTCTGCAGTCCCCATAGTGGTCCAGCCGCTTCCTCTGCCCATCTGCTTGGCACACCCTATATTGGAATCCTGTTCGTGATGCCAAATCTTAAAGTTGAATTTGAATAAAACTCGGGAGTCCAGCTTCTTATCATCATCACAGTTTATTGCACATTCCCCTGCAGTAGTTTGCGCCTCAGTTGTCAAAGAGAAGGCACATAAGCACTGCCACCATCAGACAAGTGGATTGACTTAGTCAGGTTACAGCCATACATAACTATAGCAAGATGGTATTTGAATTGTACATCCTCCAAGTCAGTTGATGCCAAACTTAATTACTTAGATTAAAGATGTCGCTAAATCAAGGTTTTAATTACAGATGGATGTACTGTCCAGTTCTTATCAGTTATCCACTGTTCCCAGTTACAAGATGATTTTTCTCTCCAACTTGGTTTGAACCTCACTGTAACAGATCACACCCTGACAACTCAAGTGATCTCATCTGAAATGTTGTTCTTCACCCACTGATGGATTTTGTAAATGTATTTACAGGTTAAAAACGAGAAGGAATTTGTCTCCGGGAAACTGGACACGTCATGCCAGTTTTGCAGTCTCTGGAAAGAAACGTAAGAAGTGGAGCAAGGAATTCAATCGGTCGTTCTTCCTGTTCAAACTGTGGGGAGGGGTTCACTCGTCATTTGACCAACTGTCATTTTACACAGGAGAGAGGCCGTTCAATTGCTCAGACAGTCGGCATGGATTTACTTGGTCATCTCAATTGAAGGCAGATCAGCCGGTTCACACTTTGACAAGGCCATTCACCTGTTCTGTGGGTGAGAAGTGATTCAGTCAGTCTTCCCATCTGTGAACACGCCAGTCAGTTCATACTGGGCAGAGGCCGGTCATCTGCTTAATTTTTGGGCAAGGATTCACTCGGTCACCTGAACAAATTGCTCATCAGCGAGTTCACACCGGGGAGCAGCTGTTCCCCTGCTCTAACTGTGGGAAGGCATTCACCCAGGCATCCCACCTATGGAGACAGCACTCTGTTCACACTGCAAAGAGGGATTTCACCTGCTCAGTTTGTGGGAATAGATTCCCTCACTCTTCCACTCTACAAAGATACCAGTCAGTTCACACTGGGGAGAGGCTGTTCACCTGCTCGGACTGTAGGAAAGGATTCACTTTGTCATATTACCTAATGACACAACAAATCAGTTCACACCGGGGAGGGCCAATCAACTGCTCAATCTGTGGGAAGAGATTCCCTCTCTCTTCTACCCTACGGAGACACCAGCGAGTTCACAATGGGGAGAGGCCTTTCACCTGTTCAGAATGTGGGAAGGGACGACTGGCACACCAGTCAGTTTACACGGGAAATGCCGTTCACCTGCTCTGAATGTGGAAAATGATTCAGGCAGTCATCTCATCTGCAGAGACACCAGCGAGTTCATACTGGGGAGAGGACTTTCACCTCGTCAGCCTGTGGAAAGGGATAGACTCGATCATCCGACCTCTTGACACACTAGTCAGTTCACAGTGGGGAGTGGCGGTTCACCTGCTCAGAATGTGAGAAGGGATTAACTTGGTCATCTGATCTGTTGATACACTGGTTAGTTCACACTGGGGGCAGCCCGTTCACCTGCTGTGAACGTGTGAGGGATTCACTCGGTAACCTAAACTATTGACACACTACTGGGTTCACACTGGGGAGAAAGTTTCAATAAGCTGCAAGCTGGATATTTGTCATTTATCGTTGCTGAATGTAATTTTCAGAGAGAGAGAGAGTCGGTGCTGAACTCTGCAATTATTACTGTTGCTCACCACACCTAGTTCTCACTCTGGTCAGTGGGCATGGGAGGAGTTTCTTCATAGAAATTTTACCCGATTGTTGTGTAGTTTTCAATGTCTGTAATTCCTTGTCCTCCTGCAGTCTTAGGAGGTGTTGATCTAACTGTGTTTCAGTGTAAATACTGTTCCCAAAAATTAACATTTCTGTTGTTATTTTTCTTTGTAAATATTCAAGATCAGAATGGGACAAATATATTTTTCCTAAAGAATACATTAATATGGGTACAGTGAAAGTGTTTATTCCATTTGTTGAATTTGTTGTATTATTGAGCTCTTCAGGTCAATTATTCTTAAAATTTGAAGTAAATGTTGTAAAAAGTTTTCACTACTTGGCACGGCTTTCTAATATCTTTCACGTTGATATTCCAGGTACCTGTGCATCAAGAGCCCTGATGAGGGGTTTTGGCCCAAAACATTTATTCCGAAATATAGATGCTGTCTGACCTGCTGAGCTCCTCTAGCACATTGTTTCTTTTGCTCTAGAGTATTTCCAGCATCTGCAGCATCTCTTGAGTTCCATATACGTTGTTTATCAAAAGAACAGATGTTGATAGATTCTTCATTGGATAGGGCATGAAGGGATATTGGGAGAAGGCAGGAGATTGGGGCTCAGAGGAAAATTGGATTAGCCATGATGAAATGGTAGAGCAGATTCGATGGGCTGAATAATCTAATTTTGTTCCTACATCTTATTGTCTTCTGTTTCATATTTATCTCTCAGTTGTATTGTGCTTTGCTGATCTGTTTCATATTCTACCAGCTCTATTGCAACCTTCATGTTTTTAGGCTCTGCACTTATCCTTTCCAACGTTCATGATTATATCTTCAGAAAATATTTCTACTATTTAAATTAACTTTTCTACCTTTGATGATGAAGACATGATCATCCTTCTACAGAGGGTCTGTCAACCCATAATAATAATAATTATTATTCATGTTCTTGTTTCTCAGCTCCAGCTGGTAAAACCGGAGGTACGGGCATCTCAGAGTATACACATTTCTCAGTTTGCTAGGAACTTGTCTGCTCAAATCGCAGGGATGTTTCATATTCATCTCTCTTCTTCCTCTGCTGTCACCTGCATTTCTTACTCCGACATCATCTTTTTTTCCCCAAAAACTGGCAATAATTCAAGAATATCAAGGCCAAAAGAGAATATGGATGCTATTGCTAATGAGAGAATGCACTTTGGAAAGTGAAAGGCCTGAAGACTCCTGGACCAGATGGTGTTCACCCCAGAGTTCAGAAAGAGGTAGCTAAAGAGTTTGTGAAGGAATTAAAGTCATAGATCACTATAACACAGGAGAATGCCACTCGTCCAATCCAGTCTGAGCCAAACTATTAACCTGCCAAGTTCCAACAACCTCCACCGAGACCTTGTACCCCCGTATCTCTCGCATCAATATAGCCATCTAACTTCTCTGAAATGTTGTAGTCGACTCTGCCACTTGCTCTGGCATCCCATTACATATTCTCACCATCTCTGAGTGATAAAAATAAATAGTTCCGTTATCGTCTGGAGAGAAAATCACGGCAGTTCACAGTTAACATGTATTTCACAGAGGACGGGGAACCCGGCGTAGTACGATGGGAACAGATTATAAACATGAAATAGGTAATCAAACATGTTGGGAGAACACAATTGGTATTTAAAAAAATATTTCTGAATGATTAATTGATTAAGATACAGCACCGAATTGTTCGAGTTGTGCCGCTCAGTAATCCCACGATTTAATTCGGGCCGGACTGATTGGTGGAAATATGTTTTGATGTCACAGGTAGGTATATAATTAATAATATAGTGTAATGCTTGGTGAAATGATCTTCTCAAAATTGCCTGGGAGGTTGAAGTACCAGTGATTCAGTTTGGGTAAATTGTGTTAAGTGTGAATTAAGAAATAGAAGGTACAGAAAACCAAACGGTTGTGCTCGATTACTTGTGAGGTTGTTCAAATGGCTTCTGTGTCAGTGGGAAATTTGTTTGGGGCCAGTAAGCACCGCTCTTCCCTCTGACAAGTTGTTGCACAGAAAAGATAGAGCAGACAATCAAGTCAAAGACCTAAATTTTGTGAACTGTCATTTTGGTGGAAAGAAAGGAACTCTGATTTATGTCAGTAAAAGACGTGGACAAGTGTGAAGCTGTTGAGAAGACATTGGTTGCAGAATGCTCACGATAAAGTCAAGGGCAGTGCTGGCAAAAATAGGCATGCCCTTTTGAAAATGTACATTAACGGAATGGTAAGGAAAACCAGCAGTTATGCAGTGGTACAATATGGGCAGTTCTGCTCAAACCAAATCCTTGCGGAGCATGAGGGTCATGACAGTACATTAGCAGGGCAATGGTTGGTCATGGAATATTCTTTGCAGGAATTATTAAAGAGAAACCGAATAGATTCATTTAAATTGGTCACTGTAGGGAAAAGACGTGGTTAGCTTCAACGATGATCTTTGCGTAGAGCCACAACATGCGGTCAAACTGACAAAGAAATGCAACTCAAATATAGTTACTCGTCAGACGAACGTAGTTTGTGTGTTCGCTGCAGGGGACTGTTCTATCTGAGAACATATCAACATTAGAATTGTTGAAGTGTTCGAAATCGTCATGAATGTCCTCATACCCTAGACATCTCCAAAGAAGGATGTTATGAAAACAAGTGCAGAGGCTATTGTGGCCTTAACAAATGTCTTTCTGTCCTCTTTATCAAAATATAATGTAGCGAGATGGCCGGAGATAGCTAATGCTGTGTCGTTCTGCAGAAAGAGGCAGAGATAAGCCAGGGCGACGTGTAGGTGAACTTTACAACAGCGGAGGGTCAGCCAATGAATGGGGCTCAGATGGACTTGCGGAGACAAGTAATGCCACCCGCGGGGGTTCATCGAAGAATTTTCAGCTCTACAGAGTCGGTAAAGGAGTGATAGGTGGATTACAACACATGAAGGTGTGGGATAAGTAGTTTGGAAGGAACGATTAATGTGCAGAAAGGTTTCCAAATGGTTAAAAACTCATACATAAGATATTAATTTGTACTTATGAATTCTAGCTCTGGATTTCCAGAAGTCTACTTTGCAGGTTAATTCGATAGTAAATAAAAAAATGCAAAAGCAATGCTGGCATTTCTTTGCAAAGGAATCAAGGGTAATGCCACAGAAATCTTGCAGACCAATCAATTGCGTGTAGTTACGAAAAATGTTGATTGGTTCTGGACAGCTGAGAGGATAATGGTGTCTGGGCAGAAGAAAGGGATTGGGTTCATTAACACATCCATCACACAATAGTGAAAGGCGTAAGCTTGATGGGACGCTTGGCCCAAATCTGTTTCTATACCCTGTGGTGTAATAGTTTTCGCCCGTGTAAATGGATCTTCTGAATTAACCATCGGACCTTTGTCGAAAGCCTCATTAACGTGGGCATCAACATCACTTTCATTAAATGTCTTTGTCGCCTCCTAAAAAAATCATCCAGGAACACGATGAAGTCAGCCGCCTTCTTCACAAAGACATGCAAGCGAAATTTAGCAGTAGACTTTCTAATGATGGCAACACGAGTGAATCTGCAGGTGCTGGAAATAACTAAAAAAACAAAATGCTGGCAGAACTGAGCAGGCCAGTCAGCATCTATGGGAGGAACCAGTGACAGCTGCTCCTGATGAAGGGTTTCGGCCCGAAACGTCCTCACTACCTCCTCCCTTAAATGCCGTCTGGCCTGCTGAGTTCTGCCAGCATTTTGTATTTTTATTTCGAAAGATGGTTTGATTTGTGCAGACAGTCCCGGTGCTGGTAAACAGATCACGAATTTGATGCCATCTCACTGGACACAGCTACACTCACAGTTGAAGTTAGCGTGCCTGCACAACCTGATGTTTTCTGCTGACAGCCTTTTGCCGGACATGCGGATGTTGGATCAATCAGCTAAATCTCTTACTGGCGCTCCGAGCCAGTTCAGTCTGGTCTCCGCCTCTTTTCGTTGTGACTGCAGTACTTCCGCAAGGTCTTCCGGTTCCTTTCCGTCACCAAGAAGCAACGGCTTCGTTGGTCAGTCTACCAATGTGCATTTACGCTGGGGTGCTTGATTCACTATCGAAAGCCGTGGTGAAAAAAAAATAGAAATAAAAGGTAATATAGGTCTGCGGTCTGCGGATACCGCAGTCTCTGTTTCAGGGCTGTAAACCGGTTTTATTCTCTCTGCAGCCACGTTCTCGAATGGCGGCCACTGTCAAAATACCGTCAAAATAGAACACAGTGCGAACACCTCTGAGAAGATCTTAGATAAGTTGTTTACTAATGAATTGAATAATTGACTTGAGCGGATACTTCGCTGCGCTCATAAACTGCTTTCTGAATTTTTTCTGCGTTATCCCATAAATAAATGTGTTTGTGCAACAGCTTAGTATCACCAGCATGTATCCAAACTGTTGAAGTATGTATTCCGAGTCATTGTAATTATTTGGATCCAATCCGGCGATGGTGTAATAAAGGAATTCAGCAACATTCACCGACCACAGGCTGATGAAGCTTCCGGAGATGGTGAGAAGTAAGATCACAGACCTCCTCCTGCTCTCCATCTCCGGGTCACTGCGGTTCTTCGTCTTGCTCTGACCCCTCAGCCCCTTACGGACACGACTAGTCACTAAAATGTGTTTGACTGTCAGAGCGTTGAACAGGAGTATTAACACGAACGGGAGTAATGGTGTTTGAACGGTAGAAAACCAGTTATATCCCACCCACGCGGGATCTGTATAAGTACCTGGTTTTCGAACACAGTCCCAGGGTATATTGTCAACAACTTTCACTGGATGGTATATCAATAAGTATGGCATGTTATTAAAACAAAGCAGAACGCCGGTTGTTACCAGAACAACAGCTGCAGATTTCCTGGTGCAATACTTTGCTTTCAGCTTCTGACAACAGATGGCGACAAACCGGTCAAACGTAAAGCTGACGGTGAACCAGACGGAGCAGTCAGTGGCTGCCTCTCCGAGAGCAGCGATGACACTGCACACGGGGGTGATGTCCAGGAAAGTCCCGGGGAAGTAATAATAACTGAGCCGCCACAATATGAGCTCAAAGCTGATGGTTAGTAGATCCGCCGTCGCCATGGCCACCAGGTAGCTCGTGGTGCAGGTAGAGAGGCCGCATTTACCCCGGGTCAGGATCACAATCGCCACTGAATTCACTGGGGGGACAGCAGAAAAAATGTTAATTACTGCACAAAAATAAAACTGTAGATGCTGTGGATCAAAGCATGCGTACACAACAGCATGTCAGGCAGCATCCGTGAGAAAAGAGTAACCAACGTTTCGGACCTGGACCCTTCCTGATGCTGCCTGACCTACTGAGTTCTTCCAGCGTTGTGTCCGTAATGTTTATTACTGTTACGCCCTTCCTATGCCTCAGGGCAGAAATAGGCTCGTAACTGAGAACTGTCAAACGTTCCAGGCAACCCATTTCTGGAGGTTTAAATTGTGCAGAGCAGGAATCGCAGATTCCGCTTACGTGTGGGATGCTGGGTGATAGGGTATGGTACTCAGTACAGGGAGTGCTCGGGAAGGAAGTATTGCCAACTGATCGCTGAGGGAGCTTTGCAGAATTCAATATAAATCTCCCATCACCGTATTTTCGACTGATGTTGATAGTCTAGATACCTCGGTAATATTTTTCAGCAAGGGTCAGGGATGCGTCCCCGTTAGCCATGTTCTGTCGATCTCGCGGTACCGTGAAGCCCGCACTCTCCTTCCTCTGTCTATTTACAAATATCAAAGCAAACTTATTTTCCCGGTTCGCATATCTTAGGCTCCTCTCGTCCGCAGTTTGGCAAACGCCCATAGAGATCGAGCTTGGGTGTCTTTCTTTGAATTCTCCTACAACTCTTGGCCGCGGTCACTGCGCACAGTGCAACGTATCCGATCAGAAAGTTCGACATATTGTCTAACCCGCAGAGCGTGTCAGATATTTTGCACATGTGCGCTGAAACCATCCGATTCCCAAAGGACAGGCAATGTAGTTGCTTCAAAACATCTTCCTCTTTTAGAGTTACTGCATAGACATAATTTTAAATGATTCAATGGACCTTATACAATAGAGGCCTATTAATAACCCTACGTAAATTCTAAAGTAAGTACATGTTCAGTCCAGCATCTTGGGCCAAAAAGCCTGCATTGTGCTGTAGGTGTTCTATGTTTCAATGTTTCTAAGGCTTTTTGTTCCAGAGTGGAGTATCGCATGAATTTTGTCCCGTATGACCTCAAACTGAAATCGTTGGGATGGCTCCTAAATTTCTCTTCACTTCACGTTTAATGAGGGCTGGTACACGAAAACGCACAAATATCATTATCTGATGTTGGAAACGCCTAATGCTATAACCCAATGCAGATATCTAACATTCTCCTGGCGATCCGCTTCGCACATTACTTTCAAACGCAGCAGTTCCTTAAGCCAATGCGCCATGCCTTTCAACACACACAAAATGCTGTAGCAACTCAGCATGCCAGGAAGCATCTATGGAGATAAGTACAGCCGACTTTTCGGTCCTCCAGCATTTTGCGTGTATTTCTCAGATTTCCAGTATCTGATTTTCTCTTCGTTGTCATAGCTTTCAACTCCAATTTAAACCATATTGTTCTATAGATACAGAATAGCAACACGTTGCCCTTAAGGTGCCGCTGGAGCATCAGTGGCTTTGCATTGATAATCAAATCTGCCTGCCATTAATCCTCAAAATGAATCTATTTCTTCGATCGTCCACTCTACATCTGTTACAACTGCCGATATATTTTCATCCAAGGTCACGGACTGAAATGCAGTGGAACTTCCGACCGAACACAGAGTTTTGTCACAATGCTTGCACCGCACTCATTGGTACATCGGCCTCACAACACTGTCGGTAACTGAACGAGTCCACAGACCGCGCACACAGGTGCAAATGTTAGGCCGCCCATTTTCTTACCAGGCACACCAATAACCCCAATGATCATGAGATATATTTTTCTCAGGCGGTAAAATGTTTCCAGCATGCTCAGTGAGATTCAGACTGTTTTCCAGCTGCAATTTCACTGAAGAAATTCTGAGTTGATGAATCTCCACGGTAAATCTTTTATACTCGCTCCTGCACACTGAATGTTCATTACAGTACTACCCACGGCTGACGTGTATTCCAAGAGCTGGGGTAAAAATAAACATGATGTCACTCCATTAAATTCACAGTTGTGATGAGGGATGGATAACCAGACGCGAAATTGATAAATCTCAAAGAAGTAAAAACGTCGATTCTAAAAATTACTGAATGCTGTTGAGAAACAATCTCAGGCTCAACTCCCGGTTTCATAATGGTGTCCATTCTAAACTGTTATTGAAAACTTCTGAAAGAACACATAGCTTTGTCACAATATCTGCACCACACTCTCTGATACACCGGCATCATAACGCTGCCGGTAACTGAACGAGTCCAAAGACTATTGCCAAATCTCCAAAGCTCTTTTTCACTGAGATCGCCTCTGTTACAGGTCTTGCAATAAAGATATTCAAACGATGTTGTTTGTACATTCCAGTAATATAGTGAAAAGCCTTAAAATAATGTAGCAACCAGGCTTACGAAAATACTGAACACATGTAAACCGTTGAACACGTATTTGCAACACACGCAAAATGCTGGTGGATCTCAACAATACAGGCGCAACTATGCAAATGAATAAACTGTCGACGTTTCTGTCCCATACACCCTTTAAAATGATTCAACCGTTCGTCGAGCACCTCTATTACGTGAAGGGTCCATAAGACCATATGCTTTAGGAGCGGATGTAGGCCCTTCGGCCCAACGAGTCTGAAACATAGAACCATAGAACATTACAGCACAGAAACAGGACTTTTGGCCCTTCTTGGCTTCCATTTTTCTGCCTAGTCGCACTGACGTGCAGCTGGGCCATATCCCCCCAAACCACTCGCATCCATATACCTGTCCAAGTATTTTTTTAAATGTCAAAAGTAGGTCAGCATTCACCAATTCCCTTGGCAGCTCATTCAACACTCCCAACACTCCCAACACTCTCTGCGTGAAGAAGCCTCCCTTAATGTTCCCTTTAAACTTTTCCACTTTCATCCTTAACCCATGGCCTCTGTTTTTTTTTTCTCCCCTGGCCTCAGTAGAAAAAGCTTGCTTGCATTCACTCTATCTATACGCATCATAATTTTATACACCTCTATCAAACTACACTTCATTCTCCTACGCTCCAAGAAATAAAGTCCTAACCTATTCAAACTTTCTCTGTAACTCAGGTTCTCAAGTTCCGGCAACATCCTTGTAAACCTTCTCTGCACTCTTTCAACCTTATTAATATCCTTCCTGTACTTAGGTGACCAGAACTGCACACAATACTCGAAATTCTGTCTCACCAATGTCTTATACAACCTCACCATTACATTCCAACTCTTATACTCAATACTTTGATTTATAAAGGCCAATGTACAAAAGCTCTCATTAAAACCCTATCTACTTGTGATGCCACTTTTAGGGAAATATGTATCTGCACTCCCACATCCCTCTGTTCTACTGCACTCCTCAGTGTCCTTCCATTTACCTTGTATGTTCTACCTTAGTTTGACCTTCCGAAGTGCAATATCTCACACTTGTCCGCATTAAACGCCATTTGTCATTTTTCAGCCCATTCCTCCAACTGGTCCAAATCCCCCTGAAAGCTTTGAAATCCTTCCTCACTGTCCACTACACCTGCAATCTTTATATCATCAGCAAATCTGCTGATCCAATTTGCAGCATAATCATCCAGATCATTGATATAGATGACAAATAACAACGGGCCCAGCACTGATCCCTGTGGCACACCACTCGTCTCAGGCCTCTACTCAGAGTAGCAGTCCTCCACTTCCACTCTCTGGCTTCTTCCATTGAGCCAATGTCTAATCCAATTTACTATCTCTCCATGTTTACCTATCGATTGAATCTTACTAACTAAATTTCCATGCGTTACCTTGTCAAAGGCCTTACTGAAGTCCATGTATACAAAATCCACTGCCTTCCCTTTATTCACTTTCCTGGTAAGTTCCTCGAAAAAATTTGATCGATTGGTTGAACATGACCTACTACGCACAAAGCCTTGCTGACTGTTTCTAATAAGTCCCTGTTTATCAAAATAATTGTAAATCCTATCTCTTACTTTTCCTTCTAATAATTTACCTAATACCGTTGTCAAATTTACTGGCCTATAATTTCCCGATTTATTTCTTGAGCCTTTTTTAAACAACGGAACTACATGAGCTATCCACCATACCTCCGGCACCTACCCAGTGGATATTTTAAATATTTCTGCCAGGGTCCCTGCAATTTCAAAACTAGTCTCCCTCAAGGTCGGAGGAAATACCCTGTCAGGACCTGGGGATTTACCTACTCTGATTTGCCTCAAGACAGCAAGCACCTCCTCCTCTTTAATCTGTATACGTTCCATGACCTCTCTACCTGTTTGCCCTGTTTCCATAGACTCTATTCCAGTTTCCATAATAAATGCAGATACAAAAAAAACATTTAATATCTCTCCGATTTCTTTTGGTTCCATACATAGCCGACCACTCTGATCTTCAAGAGCACCAAATTTATTCCTTACTATTCTTTAGCTCTTAACATACCTGCAGAGGCTCTTAGGATTATCCTTCACCTTGACTGCCAAAGCAACCTCATGTCTCCTTTTAGCCCTTCTGATTTATTTATTAAGTATTTGCTTACTCTTTTTATACTCCACAAGCATCTTATTTCCTCCCTGTTGCCTATACATGTTATCTCTCTCTTCTTCTTTATCAGTGTGTCAATATCCCTCGAGATCCAAGGTTCCTTATTCTTAATCGTTTTGTCTTTAACCCTGACAGGAACATACAAACACTGCATTCTCAGAATTTCTCCTTTGAAGGCCTCCCACTTAACAATCACATCCTTGCCAGAGAACAACTTGTCCCAATCTACGCTTTTTAGATCCTTTCTCATTTCTACAAAATTGGCCTTTTGCCAGCTTAGAAAGTCAACCCGAGTACCAGCTCTATCTTTTTACATGATCAAGTTGAAACTAATGACGTTATGATCGCCGAAACCAAAGTGTTCCCCTGCACACACTTCCGTCACCTGCTCTAACTTATTTTCTAATAGGAGACCTAATATTGCATCCTCCCTATTTGGTATATCTATATATTGATTTAGAAAACTTTTCTGAACACATTTCACAAACTCTAATCCATCTAAACCTTTAACGGTATGGGAATCCCAATCAATGTGAGGAAAATTAAAATCCCCTACAATCACAATTTTCGGTCTCCTGCAGTTGTCTGTTTTCTCTCTGCAGATTTGTTCCTACAATTCTCGCTGACAATTGGGTGGTCTATAATACAACCCTATTAATGTGGTCATACCTTTCCTGTTTCTCAGCTCCACCCATTTGGCCTCCGTAGACAAGCCCTCTAATCATTCCTGCCAAAGCACTGCTGTAATATTTTCCCTGATTAGCATAGCCACCCCACTCCAACATTCATCCCTCTGCCTCTATCAAGCCTGAAACATCGGAATCCTGGAACATTGATCTGCTAGTCCTGCCCCTCCTGTAGCCAAGTTTCAGTAATGGATATGATGCTATCATTCCACATGTCAATCCAGGTCCTCAGCTCGTCTACCTTTCCCACAATACTCCTTGCATTGAAATATACACACCTCAGAAGATTGTTACCACCACACACAACCTTACTATTTATGACTTTGATTGAACAACTAACACCATTTATTTTTACTCCTTTCCACTATCTACTCTGCACTCTGGATCCCGGCTCCCTAAAAATCTAGTTTAAACCCTAGGCTGCGCAAAAAAATAATTTCTCAGTGGCCAAGCATTTCAATTCTATTTCTCTTTCCCGGTTGAAAACTTGGGTCCATGGCCACTTCTAGCCCTATGATGAAGCCACTCTCAGACCGGAGGAGTAGCACCTAGGTAACATCCAATTAGTATTCAGCCATTGACATGGATGATCACCTCGACAGCTTTAGTACTTTTTTCAAGATCGAGTTGCTAGCTCGACGCTCAACTCAGCACGGATGGAGAGTGTGCACGGAAGCCGTCCGGATTCGAACTCGGAACCTCTCGCCCTATGATCCAGTGCTGATCCCACTACGGCTTTTATAGTGTCGAGACTAGCGCGTGATTTGAATTACAGTGAGTTAGATTTACGCAGCGTCAGTCTCAATGTGTCTTTCCAATTCCCATCTGGATCCAGTGGCAAGACAAGAGTGGAGGTGGCTGGAGATGGGGCTGGGCCCAGTGGATGACCAGGACATCTTCTGTGTCTTGTCGTGCGCTACGAGTTCCACGACGCTTGCAGAGACTGCCTTCCTGACCGCTGGACCTTCCATTGGTCTCACCCGCTCAATCCACCGGAGTCTGTCTTCACATGCTGGGATAGACAACTCCCTTTCTCAACGAGGGTTTGAGACCAGTCGACCTCCCTCACCTAGTTTAGCCGGCTTCTCGAAGCTGATGTGTGGCCGCTGTCGTATGCAAACATCTACGGTGAGCCACAAGTGAGAGCTGAGTGTCAGGTGGGACCAAAGGTGGACAAATAACCTGTAAAGGTCGCGACATGCCCCCCTACCAGAGGTACAACCACTCCCTGACACCCCAAACACCGTTATACATCCACAACATCCAATATTATGGCATGAACAGGGATATCACTATCTTCTGGCCTTTACCCCTCTCCTTTCCCTCATCTTCAATTCACCTTTCTGTGCTCTCACTCTTCCCGACACCTGCCACCTGCCTATGTCCTGCTCCTGGTCCCCAACTCGTTCCCTTTCTTTTATGTACCACTCTCTTTTCCCATCAGATTCATTGTTCCCAGCCCTTGCCCTTTTACAGTTATCACCTCGCAGTATCTTACTTCGCCCCCTAACCCAAGATTCTAGCATATCCGCTTTCCGAACCGTTTTACGCTGCATCTGACCTCTTCATTTGAAGAGTCACTGCACAAAACGTCGACTGTTCATTCATTTCATAATGTTTGTGTCCTGCTGAAGTCCTCCAGCATTTGATATGTGCGTAACGTAGTTGCAGTCCCATTTATAGTAAACCGGCTTCTATCATGTTCGCAACAGTCAGAAGCAAAGAAATTCAACCACAGTTCACATGACCCTCAAATTGGTCCAAATGCTTAAACCGAAATAACATTCGCATTTATTATATTTGTACAGCAAATACTTTTTGCTGATGTACTAATTTGGTAAAGTTGTTGACAATGATGTAGATAGTGGTATTTACTTGCTTGACAATTTGAACTGCACTTTCAGTGGAAATAGAACAGAGCATTATATATTCTGTTTATTACGTTGTACTGCCCGATGTACTAATGTATTCAATAGTCTGAACTGAATAGAACACAGGAGGATTCGTTCACTGTGTCTAGATATTCGTTGCTGTAATAAGCCAGTCCGTCGTCAGTTATGGGATGAAATTGATCACTTTGTCAGAGGGCCTCGAAGGGCAGACACTGGTCAATATTAAATTGCTTGTTGAGCACGTTCCATGGATGAGTACGGCTCAGATATTCACATAGGGTGAAGTGCCCTGGAGAGTGATGAAGTAGGATCAGATAAGGAAATGCAATTACAAAGTTCAATGATTCAATGTAGACTGATAATATGGTGCTCAATTCATTCCGAGTACCTGCCTTCACTGACGGAGAAGGTCATGATGCAATTCAATATAATATTGGTCCGATTAAAATATCTCAGCTTCTATTCTGTTCCCCATCAGTAAAGGATGTGGCTGCATTGGAATTGATGCATTACGGTTTTACCAGGAAGTTGTCGAATATAGAATATTTCAGATGTCAGCGGAGAATATGTCAATCTCTCCTTGAAGCGGATCCGGACGAGTTGATTCGCACAGAAGATTTAAAAATTATTAGCTGCACACCTGTGTCAGTAGTGAAACAATTTCTCCATATAAGATGCATCCAATATGAAATCTATAGATTTAGAGGAAATGTAAATTTAAGCGTAAGTTGGCGTTGGATGATGACTTTATTCATTTCGTTTTCATGACTGTAATTAACGTAGCGATTTATTCGCATACCTAAATAATTCGCAATGATGTGAGCGTTCAGAATAATCTCTTCACTATATTGGCGAAAGAGAGAGAGAAAAAAAAAACAACCACGTTTTGGTGCTCGGACTACTGAATATTTCCGCACGGTCTACGTGGTTGATGCCGAGCTCCCTGTTTTATTACACGTGAATTCCAATTCCGCCAACATTCGGACTCAAATCACTGACTGCGGTTTGCTCCAATGCCATCGTTTTCAATAGCTTTCAATAGGCACTTTTAAAGTATACAGTATATATCCGAACATTCTTCGCAAACAGCCACGAATACAGGTTATGACCCAAAGGAATGAATGGCAATTAAATGTTTGAATCCCAAAGCCCCACCTCCAACTCCCCCTGTAATGCATACGCAGCAGAGAGGAACGGCATCTCAGCTTCCAAATCGACAGTGGGGGACGATCGGGAATGAACTATAATTATTTATTTTACACCGAATGAATTGTCCACTCCTTGTCTCTCTGGTGATGTCTCTGTCCCTGTTTGCCCCGATAAGATAAAACCACAAAGAACGGACAGTATTTCCCGCTCCACAGACACCACCTGCTCCTTCATTACAGGTACTCACCGCGCTGTCCGATTCCTTCCTCCTTTTTCTCCGAATTCATTCAAATCTCCAGCCACCTCATTGTCACTTGAGCCGCGATCCATTTCACAGGCTGTCACATCCCCCAGCTCTCTCGCCCTGCATTTATATTTCTAATGGTTATATTCTGCGTTGTATACTGTTGAGAAGAAAACAAAGGCGTGGCCTGCATTTAATTTGGCAGGTGACTGGCTGATGGGAGTCAGTAAATTATTGGACGAGAAGATGCCTAATGAATGCACGGATAAATGGGTGAGCATCAGGGAACTCATGAGCATAATTTCAGTAAAATAACGAGGTGTCAGACTGTTCGGGTATGCAGTCCATGTATAAATGAAGCTGTTCATTGACGATTGTTGGAGCTGGTTGGTATATTTTCACGTTTCAGATTATCGGACACTAGATCGGATATGATATAAAACTTCACGGAAGTGCGTCACTGTGCTCAGGATAAGCCACCAGGCAGAGCATGAAAATCTGATGCTGGTGTGTTTGGTTGGAGCCTTATTGGGCTGAGAGCACGCTTAATTTTTTTTCAATGGTTTGACGAAAAAAGACGGTTCAAAACTAACATAATCCTTGATAGGAAGCTAGATATTATTGAGATCAAAGTAATATTCTAACATATTTGCGGCCACAGCCCTTGCCACCACAGATAAATTGATTGGAGCGGAGAACAGTTCAGGACCAGACACACATACAGTGCAATATCACGAAATACAGCGAAGGTGGGGATTGGGAAATGTAAAGAACTCACCAGGTTGGCCAATAACAGAGAGTGTTGACCTCGGAGAATGCGAGTGCATTTTGATAAGAATTCCGCGACCACGTGCTGCTGAATGCGATTGGTACACATCAGACTTGAGCGATCATTGACTTTCCATAACCATAATAGTTTTCGTCATTTATCCCCCTGGAAAAGCAGTTTGCTATCGGCTTCCTCTGGGCACTGTCTTTAGAAAAGTGGTGATCCCAGCCACAGTCAATAGTTTTCAGAGACGTTCTTCCTTTTGCAGTGGTCGCATAATCAACAGTTCGAATATGCAGCAGCGGCTCATACGACTATTATGTTCCGATGGTGTCACGTGACCCTGAACAGGAGGCTAAGCACGCGCGCTATTCCGTGTCCAGGGTTGACATGCAGGCTAGCGGATAGAAGGAGCGCCCGACACATGAGATGTGCCTCCTCCCTGCTGGCCCAAGACGGCACAAAGCGAACAGATCATAGATCAGAATCAACTTTATTGTCACTGATATATACCGTTCCTTTATTGCTTTATAGTAGACGTACAGTGAAAAACATAAACTTGAAAGTATAAGGTACAGAAATAATTAAGTAAGTAGTTAAGTCAACAATAAAAAATGAGTTAGTGTCCATGTGTTCATAGAAAGTTTAGCATTTCGATGTTGGGAGAGAATCTTAAAATATTGACGGCGAGTTTTCGTGTTTCATTCTGCCCTCTCGAATGGCAGCTATGAGAAGTGGGAATGTCTGGCTGGCCGGGATCGTTCCTGACCGATGCGGACTGACGAGGAAGATACTTGAGTGTTCCGTGAGTTTTCCGTTATATTGCGGGGAATGCGGGATGTAAGTGTGTTGTTTCCGGATGTGACATTTCGTTATTATTTCGTGCAGAATGTAGGCTAACTAATTCGTTAATGCAGTTGGTAACTCGTTGCTTCGAAGTGTGAAAGGAGCATTTCCCTTGCCTCGCAATACATTATTGGCGTGTTTAAAGATTTCCTTGGAGGATTTCATATCGCCGATAACAAATCCATCTCCAAACATATTTAAAGTCAGTTCTAATTTACATCATTTTTGATGATGATGTCACTACCCACACCGAGTCGCTATGTTTATCGTAACATCAATGATACTTTATACTATACAGCCTATTTATATATCATAGTGTATATCACAAGATATATTTATAATATATCACAGTCAACAATTTCTTCCAAATCTTCCACAATTCACTCAATGTTGGATTTGTTTTCTAGTTCTCGTCGTCGCTCCAGCTTTATTCCATTCCCCTCCCCTGTCTTCATCTGTCTTTCACTCCCTTTAATCTCGCTCTCCTGTTACCGTCTAGCCAACATTGGAATAGAGACAGTTGGAGAAACAGTCTGGCAGACGGACAAAGGAAACAAACAGGTACACAGACACACACACACACGCACGCACACACACACACACACACACACACACACACACACACACACACACACACACACATTTTCACTCTCTCTCGCTTGAAGGTAAGGCAGTAATAAGTGCTATAGTAGCACAGAGGGATCTAGGTTCACAGGTTTAGAAAGTGGCGTCACAAGTCGTTATGGGCCCTTTTGGTACATTGATCTTCATTCGTCAAGTTACTGAGCACATGAGTGGCGATGTTATGTTCAGGTTGTATAAAGGCGTCGTTGAGCAATAGCAATACGGTGGTGTGCAGAGAAAATTTACCGGAATGTGCTGGAACTCGAGTCCCCGGCTCAAGGGGCAACTTGAATAGCTTGTGTATTTATTCTCAGCAGTATAGCAGAATTAGGGGAGATTGGAAAGAGATATATAAATTTATGAAGGACACAGACGGGCTCAATGCACACAGACTTTTTCCACCGTGTTAGCTTAAGGCTGAATGTGAAAGCTGTAATGTTTAAGGGCCCATGGTGGGAAATCTCCTCACTCGATGGGGGTAGGAGTGTGCAATGAGTTACACGTGGGAGTGGATTCTATTTCAACATGTACAAGTACATGGATGGATACGTTATGGACGGGAATGGTTCGGTTACAGGTCAATGGGAGTCGGCAGAATAATACATCACGGTGTAGATGGGCCGTGGGATCGATTTTGCAGCATCATTTTATGATTTTCACGAACTTGACATCATGCAGGCATCTGTACCCTACACATTCTGGGACCAGGATGCTGAAACTAAATATTTTTGTTTGCGGCTTTTTAGCGGATTTATTTGAACAACTGCCTCATTTGATCAGCACTGAGTAACTTCGAACTGCGAAAGCCTTTATTTCTGCGTCTTTAGCCGGTAGTGATCTGTGACGAGACTTCGGATTATAGAATTCGAAGCATATACGTGAACACGACAGCGCAGTGCTACGCAACTACATTAAAGCAGGTAGTCATAGAGGAGAGGCATGGGAATGGGAACGCGAAGCAGGATTATGCGAAACCAGAGCATTTATACAAGCAGTTTTATATCTGGATGGTAAGCCAATCAAAAATGTTGGGAGAAAACAATCGGTATCTATTATTTTATTTATCTATCTATCTATCTATCTATCTATTTTATTTATTCATCTATCTATGTATCTATCTATTTATTCACTCATTCATTCATTGCAACTAGCTGTTTGAGAAACAGCACAGATTTGCTGCCTCGGGCGCTTGGAGCTGCGCTGCCCAGCAACCCCTGTTTTCAACCGAGTGGTGGAAAGATGTTGGGAAGTAGCAGTTTGGTGTGCAGATAATAATATGGTGTAATGTTTGTTGATATGATCTTCACAATTTACTTAGGGTAAATTGCGTTAAATACCTCCAGGAATGGTTTGTGAAGTAAGATGTTGATTCTACCGAAAATTAAATGGTCGCACTCAATCACTTGTGTGTGAATGAGACTGTCCAAGTGGCTGATGTGTCAGGTAGAAGTTGTTTGGGACCAGTGACCATATACTACTACTGGTTTACTGGTCAAATATTTAAATTATGCGAACAGTAATTCGGTGACATAAGGAAGGAACTCGCAAATGTTATATTAGAAATGGATCCCGGACAAGCCTGAAGCTCTTAAGAAGACATCGGTGACAAAATAGTCACCTTAAAGTAAACGATAATGCTGTCTAAAATAATCAACGGTATTATGGGATGAGAACTTAATTCCATAAGACAGCTGAGCACCCCATCGAGACTGCTTGCCATTATTGAAACTTTGAACGGGTCTGGATACCAGTCAAGCCGGTACACCTGCCTTGTTGCCCTAACTTTTGATGCCCTAACCGATAAGGAAGATATCAACACACACACAATGCTGGAGAAACTCAGCAGTCCAGGCACCATCTACGAAAAAAGGTACATTTAATCCAGTTAATGTTTCGGCAGACTACACTAGATATGCGCAAACTTTCCCTAACAAGAATCAGAGCGTGTCCACCGTGGCCAAGTTGTTACCGGAGAAGTATTTAATTTATGAAGACCATCCCAGGTATCATAGTGATCAGGGATGAGATTTCCAGAGTAACCTCATGCATGAGTTTCTGAGTATGCTCGGAACCGGGAAGTCAAGGACTAATCCTTATCACTCATAGGCTGATCCCCAGCCGAAGAGGTTTAATCGGACCTTGTTAGACATGCTCGGAAACTTGGGGATCATCAAAAAGAACGAGTGTAGTCAACATATTTTACATCTGGCCAACTGCTACAGCTGTACACAAAATGAAGCTACCAGGTGCTCGCCATTTTATCTGATTTTTGGACGTGAGTCGAGGTTGTCCATCGACATTTGTTTTCAGCTGGCGCGGAAGATCTACCACCGAAAACCTATGTGAAGTATGTGCTTGATATGAGAGGAGAGCTTAAAAGGGCTTATGAATGAGCTGAGATCGCGGACAAGCAGAATCATGCAAATAAGAGGAGGTAAGTTCAAAAGGTTAGGTTATCCCAACTCATGTCTACAGACCTAGTACTAATAAGGAATTTGGGGCTACGTGGGAAGCATAAGCTGGCTGACCACGGGCGGCTGCGCCCTACATAATAGAGAGTTAGATGCCTAACGTACCAGTTGTCCGTGTGAAGCCAGAGGATGAAAATGGCCTGTCAAGATTGTCCTTCGGAACTACCTTCTATCTCTCGGACAAGAGGCCCGTGTTGACATAGTGCCTGACTCTACACATTGTAAGAGGACTCTACGGCGACATGAAAAGTCTGAGGGACCAGCAGCAAGAAAGATTAGACCAGCCCCGGCGTGAAAGTGATACAAACTCCAATTATGAGGGAATGGGTGAGTATTGTATGATGCATTTTGCAAACTTCCCACTAAATGAGGAAGAAATTCCTAAACCTTCTCACACTGAGGCAGATGAAATCTATCTGTGGACAGGCAGGGTTTCAGCTAGACCATGAAGGGTATGAAGTGGAGCTCAGCCAAATGTCAGAGGGATCGAAGTTGCAGAAAATCACGAGTGATCGACCGGGGGAGGCCTCGTCATATCGGCCAGAAGTATCCCAAGGATTGTCTGAAAATGAAGACGTAGATGATGGGATAAGGAGGTCTCAAAGAATTAGGAGATTCCCAGATAGGCTGGCCGATGTAGTGCTGAGGAAACAGAGAGCTTCGTCTATTCCCCTAGTCAGATATATCACTAACCTTTACAAATGGCTTAGGGGTGCTGACCAGAAGTTGTCTTCCCTCGACTTACGCAGCCGAGGAAACCAGGGTATTTCACAATTTTGATATTTTTCCTTTATCGAGGCAGGCACAAAACAAAGAAATTTAGTAGGACCCATTAAGGAAAGAAGATGGTCTAGTGCCCAATATGCAGGAAATATTGACACGCAGACAATAAAATTAAACAAATACCACATTGAACTGAGGATCTCGATAGTGAGCCAAAGCCAAGAAATCAGTCATCCCCGCAGCCAATTCAAGAGCCGTCTAGCTACAGTCCACCACAGAGAAGAGTAAACCTCGCTGTGCGGTGAGCTAAACTTGCCCGTCCTGGCTTTCAGCTCCAACGCTATGACTTTTTTGAATTTGGCCCAGTACTTGAACTTACTGAATCTCCGGTCTTTCTACACCTTTGATACCGCACCCCGCCGATTCGCATTATTCTCAGCCATTTTAATCCAGAATTTCAAATTAAGCACAGCACCAAAGATAGGAAAGATTAATTATCTGGGACAGGTGGCATGTATCATAAAAGAGAAAAACAGAATTTCTTTTTCTCAGACATACATCATGAAGAGTACAAGAAGGGCAAGAGTGGATATCAAACAGCTGTAAAATGCTGCTAGAGAGGCCTCAATACAGGACTAAAAACATGGCAGATGAACTGAATGACTATTTTGTGGCATTCGTCAACATGGAAGACAGCAGCAGAATGCCTGAATATCGAGAGAATCGGAGAGCAGAAGTGTGCGAGTTGCTGTTACTAATGGCAAGGTGCTAGTGAAGCTGAAAAGTCTGAAGGTAGATAGGTCACCTGGTAGCTGAAGTGATTGTGAAGTCATTAGTAATGACTGATCTAGAGTCACTAAATTCTGGAATTGTTCCAGAGGACTGGAAAATGGCAAATGTCCCTGCACTATTTCAGAAAGGATGGAGGGAAAAGAAAGGCAATTGTAGGTGAGTTAGAATGACTGCATTGGTTGGTAAGTGTTGCAGTCTATGAATAAAGATGAGAATTCAAGGAGGCACATGACAACATAGGCCAATAAGCTTGGATTCCTTAAAGCGAAATCTTGCCTGAAAAATCTGTTGGAATTCTTGCCTGACAAATCAGTTGAATTAAGAGTACTAACACAGATAGAAGATTGACTGTTCAGAAGTAAATATTAATAATAAATGGGGCATTTTCAGCTGGACTGTATACGACGAGTGGTGTTCTTGGGTTTCAAAGTCAGGACCGCTTATGTACACATTATATGTCAATAATTTGAATGACAGAATCGATAACTTTGTGGCTAGGTTTACTGACAATACGAAGACAGATGGAGGGGAATGTAGTGTTGAGGAAGCAGGGAGATTGCACATGGCTTTTGAAAGATAAAGTGTCAGATGGAATATAGTATACGAAAATAGAAGGAATAAAGGCATGGACTATTTTCGAAATTACGAGAAAATTTAGAATTCTGAGTTGCCAAGTGTTGTGGGAGTATTTCATGCAGGATTCCGTAAACGTTAACTTGCAGATTGAGTTGGTCGTGAGATAGGTAAATGCAGTACAAATATTTAGTTCAAGCGGACGAAAATTAAAAGCAAAGATGTAATGCTAATGCTTTGTAAGGCACTGTTCAGACCGCAGACAGTACTGTGAGCAGCTTTGAACCCCTTATCCAAGAAATTTTGAAATGGCATTCGGGGAGGTCCAGAGGAGTTTCATGAGAATGATCCTGGGGATGTAACGTGTAACATATAGGAGAGATGCTAACATAGCTTTCAATGCCAAAGGAGATTGTGCAGGCCAGGTCACTGAATACATTTGAAGTGCAGGTGAAAGCTTGTGGATTAATAAGGGTCTCAAAGGTTATAGGAAGAAGGCAGGAAAATGGGCTTGAGTGAGATAATAAACTCGCCATGATAAAATGGCGAAGCAAACACGATATACCAATTGGTCGAATTCTGCTTCTATGTCTTATATTCTACGCCTTAATTCATCAGTACTCCTCAAGGGCCCTATATTCACGATGTGTACTACCCTTATTTAACTGTCCATAACATATTGTCTGACAGTTATAGACATTAAATTCCATGTGACGTTGATGATTAATGTCTACATTAGGTTTTCGGAATATAATCATATATAACAATTATATAAGAATTTCAGCATGGAATCAGGCAATCTCATCCCTTCTAGTCTTTGCCAAACGCTTACACTCATCTTGTCCCACCGACCTGCACTCAGCCCAGAACCCTCAATTGCTTTCTGTCCATATACCTATCCTTTTTTTTTTAAATGACAATATCGAACCTGCCTCTACCACTTCGACCGGAAGCTCGTTCCACACAGCTACCACTCTCTGACTAAAGAAGTTTCCCTTCGTGTTACCCCTAAATTTCTGCCTCCCAACTCTCAAATCATGTCCTCTTGTTTGAATCTCCCCTACTCTCAATGGAAAAAAAAAGCCTATCCACGTCAACTCTATCTATCGCCCTCATAATCTCCTTTATTGTCTCCAAATACAGCCAGTGATACGTATTATCAGGCCCGGAAACTGTCAGCATTTTATCCCTACTAAGACATTTAGTGGAGATATTAATGTGGTATGGAATTTCATCGCAGAAAATTAAACCAACCACAATGCCTTTCTCATCGGTAAACACAGATATGAACTTTTCACTTCAGACCCTGCCCACCTCCTCCGGCCCCATCCATAGATGGTCACCGTGGTCATTAACAGGCCCTACACATTGCCTAGCTATCCTGTTGTTCTTCAGGAACATAAAGCATTTATTACTATATTTATATTATTATTATTATTATTATTATTATTGTTATTATTATTATTATTATTATTATTATTATTATTATTATTGATCATTCCTTTAATCCTATTTGTCACTGATAGTTTGTGACTTGTGTTGTCACCCTGGTTCCTGCTTTCAATCTCCCCGTCAGTCTTGATGCTATTGAATGACCCTACAGTCTTCAGTGCTCTTTCCGTGCTCTTTCCAGATGCTTCCTATTATTTCAGTCAGTCTTTCAACATCCGTTGAAATTCCGGTTGGATTCCCTGGACATGCCAATTTTTCTTTTCCTCCTTACAGCTGTACAATGAATCAGAACTCTCACTACTTCACTTGCAAATGACTCTTACTTTCCCATGCAGATTTACCTGTAGGGTCAGTGACTTGAAAATTATTTAGCCACAACAACAATTTTCAAATTTTACTGTGTCACTTTCAAAGTTTAAAATCCATTTCAAAACATGGTGCATTATATCAAATCAAAAATAAAATTTGAAAACCTGTGAACAATTCACTAAAATGAAAATAAGAGCAATATTGTGCAGATTTTTGTAATTGTTACACTAAACTTCCTTAGCTGTAATATACTGAATTACCTTACCAAATCGCCCAATTTCTTGATGCAGAAAATTAGAGGATCTCCTGTTTGAAATTAATTCTAAAGAACCAATAACAGCTTTCTGCGTAAGGCCCTGCAGTATAGTAGATTTTCAAATGACCAAATCTTAACAGAGATAAAAAAAATAAAGCAATTCTGGACAATAATGATTAAAAAGCACAAATATCGGGAGCAGTACAAGACTATCTCAAATGCACTGAACATACCTTGGAGCTCAGTGCAATCCATTTTAAGAAAAGTGTAAAAATATGAAACCACCTACCTAGGTCAGTCTGACCCTTTAGGTCAATGTAAGTGAAGTTACTGTGACACTAACAATCACTCTGATTGACCTACAGAAGTTACACAAGGAAATGACATTGATGGCTCCACAATATCGAAGACGTTTCAAAAATAATGTTTTTATTGAAGAATTGCAAGGAAGAATTTCTGGCTAAAAATCAAAACCTTACACTTGTCGGTAAAGATAATCGAATACAGCTGAAAAGACCTCAGGATTGTTGTACAACAGCTTTCCCCAAATAACCTGAAATAGCTTGAGCAAATTTTCAGGATAAATGGGCAAGATGCTAATGAGATTAGATGGTGGATCAGCACGAATCTATGAAATTGTGGCCATTACAGGGACTTGGTTGGTGCAGGAGTAGGAATGGCTAATTCAAGTACCATCATTATATGTTTCCGAAATGACAGGGAGGGTGGCAAAAGTGGTGGGTGCGAGCCACTAGTGATCAGAGATTGCTTCGCACCTGCAGAAAAGCAGGAAGTCATGAAGTTGTTGTCTGCCGAATCTCTGTGGGTTCAAGTTAGGAATAGAAAGGGGTCAATAACTCTACTGGGTGTTGTTTTTTCTTTCTTTCTTTAATAGTAACAGGGAGATCGAGGAGCAAACAGGGAGACAGGCTCTGGAAAGGATTAATAATAATAGGAATGTTGTGGTGGGAGATCTTAATTTCCCAAATATAGATTGGGATCTCCCTGGAGTGACGGTCCCTTATTCTTGGTGGCTCGGAAGACGGTCTCCTATTCTTGGTGGCTCGGAAGACGGTCTCCTATTCTTGGAGGCTCGGAGGACGGTCTCTTATTCTTGGCGGCTCGGAAAAAGCATAGCCGGACTGCTGAGGTGACGAGCCAGCAGCGAGTAAATGTAACCGGTGTTTCTATGCTGGCGGTTGAAATGAGGATCATGTGCTCTAATCAAGGAGCCCAGTGGAACAAGGGGGACAGGAATTTAACTGAAATGAGTAAACAATGGAGTGGACCATGGCATCTAGTCAAGAAGAATAGAACAGCTAACGAATGGTTCAAAAATAGGTAACAATATAGATCCAGGAGATTATAAATAAGATTATAAATACGAGATTATAAATACGAGCAAGAAGCTGAAGAATGAAATTAGGACAGTCAGAAGGAGCAATGAGAAGGCCTTGGCAGACGGATTAAGGAAAACACCAAGGAAATATGTGAAGAGCAAGAGGAAAAGATGTAAGGGATTAGAGCCAATCAGATGCGACAGTGGAAAAGTGTGTAGGGAACCAATGGAGATGGTAGGGGTACTTACTGAATGCATCGCTTCGGTATTTACAACGGAAAAGCATCTTTGCGATTCTAGGGACGACTTGTAGCGGACTGAAATGCTTGACCATGTAGATATTAGGAAGATGATGTTCTGGGGGTTTTGGAAAGCATTAAGTTAGATAAGTCACTTGGACCGGACGGGAGGTACCCCTGGTTACTGGGGGAAACGAGAGAGGAAATAGGTGAGCCTCTGGGATGGTCATTGCCTCTTCAATGAGGACTGGAGAGGTTCCGGAGGATTGGAGGGGTACAGATGTTGTTCACTTATTCAAGAAAGGGAGTAACGTTAGCCCAGGAAATTATAGACCACCGAGTCTTAATTCAATGTTTGGTAAGTTAATGGAGAAGATCGTGAGGGGCAGGATTTCTGAACATTTGGAGAGGTATAATATGATTAGGAATAGTCAGCATGGCTTTCGCAAGGGCAGGTCGTGCCTTACGAGCCTGTGGCTGTGCCGGAACATTTTTCTGCCTAGTCCCACTGACCCGCAGCAGGCCAATATCCCTCCATATACCTCTGATCCAGGAACCTGTCCAAGCATTCCTTAAGTGTTAAAAGTGAGCCCGCATTTACCACTTCATCTGGCAGCTCATTCCGTACTCCCACCTTTCTCTGTGAGGAAGACCCCCTAATGTTCCCTTTGAACTTTTCCCCTTCATCCTTAATCCATGTGCTCTGTTTTTTTTTCCGTCTAGCCTTTGTGGAAAAAGCTTGCTTGCATTCATTCTATTTATACCCATCATAATTCTATATACCTCTATCGTCTCCACTCATTCTGCTATGCTCAAAGCAATAAAGTCCTAACCCATTCAACATTACTCTGTAACTCAGTTTCTCAAGTCATCCTTGTATACATTCTCTGTACTTTTTCAACCTTATTAATATCATTCTTGTAATTCAGTGACCAAAATTGCACAAAATCCTCCTAAAATCGGCCTCATCAATGCCTTATGCAATCTCACCATCACATTCCAACTCTTGTACGCAACACTGTGATTTATAAAGGTCACTGTACCAAAAGTACCTACCTACCTACCTATCTACCTGTGACGCCACTTCTAGGGAATATTTTATCGGCATTCCTAGATCCCTCTGTTCTACTGCACTCCTCAGTGCTCTACCATTTACCTTGTATGTTCTAAATTGAGGTTTCCTTCCAAAGTGCAATATCTCACACATGTCTGTATTAAACTCCATCTACCACTTTTCAGCCCATTTTTCCAGCTGGTGTGGATCCCTCTTTGAAAACCATCCTCACTGTCCACTATACCTCCAATCTGTGTATCATCAGCAAATTTGCTGATCCAATTTACCAGATTATCATCCAGATCATTGATACAGATGATAATTAACAATGGACCCAACACTGATCCCTATGGCACACCACTAGTCACAGGCCTCCACTCAGAGAAACAATCCTCCACTACCACTCTCTGGCTTCTTCCATTGAGCCAATATCTAATCCGATTTACTACCTCACCATACCTAGAGACTGAATCTTCCTAACTAACCTTGCATTCGGGACTTGTTAAAGGCCTTACTGGTCCATGTAGACAACATCCACTGCCTCCGCTTCATCGACTTTCCTTGTAACCTTCTCAAAAAGCTCTAACAGGTTTACTAAAGATGACCTACCACGCACAAAGCTGTGTTGACTCTCACTAATAATTCACTGTCTATCTAAATAGTTGTAGATCCTGTCTCGTAGTACTCCTTCCAATAATTTATTAATACCGACGTCAGACTGACTGGCCTATAATTTACCGGATTACTTTTAGAGCCTTTTTTAAACAACGGAACAACATGAGCTATCCTCCAATCCTCTGGCAACTCACCCGTAGATACCGACGTTGTAAATATATCTGCCAGGGCCCTTGGAATTTCAACACTAGTCTCCTTCAAGGTCCGAAAAAATAGCCTGTCATGTCCTGGGGATTTATCTACTCTGATTTGCCTCAAGATTGCAAGCACCTCCTCCTCTTCAATCTGTGAAGGTTCCAAGACGTCACTACCTGTTTGCTTCATTTCCATTGAATCCATGCGAGTTTCCTTAGTAAATACAAAAACTAAAAAAAAATAAGATCTCCCCAATTCTTTTGGTTCCACACATAGCCGACCACTCAGATCTTCAAGATGACCAAATTTATCACTGAATATCCTTTTGTTCTTAATATACCTGTGGATGCTCTTTGGATTATCCTTCGCCTTCACTGCCATAGATACCTCATGGCTTCTTTTAGCTCTCCTGGTTTATTTTTTTTTTCAAGTTTTATATTCCTGATGTACCCTATTTGTTCCGTTTCCTATACATGTCATACATCTCTCTCATCTTCTTGATCAAAGTTCCAGTATCCCTAGAGAACCAAGGTTCCTTATCCTTATTCACTTTGCCTTTAACCTTGACAGGAACATACAAACTCTGCAGTCTCAGAATTTCTCCTTTGATGGCCTCCTACTTACCAATGACATCGTTGCCAGAGAACAACCTGTCCCAGTCCACGCTTTTTAGATCCATTCACATTTCTTCAAAATTGACCTTTTTCTAGCTTAGAACCTCAACCCGAGGACCAGATCTATCTTTATCCATGATCAAGTTGATACTAGTGGTTTTATGATCACTGGAAACAATTTGTTCCCCTACACAATTTCCGACACCTGCCCTGACTCATTTCCTAGTAGGAGATGTAGTATTGCATTCTCTCTAGTCGGTACGTCTATGTATTGATTTAGAAAACTTTCCTGAACACATTTTACAAACTCTAACCCGTCTAGCCATTTAACAGTATGGGAGTCCCAATCAATACGTGGAAAATTAAAATCCCCTGCAGTCACAACTTCATTTTTCTTGCCGATGTCTGCTAGCTCTCTGTAGATTTGGTTCTCCGTTTTTCGCTGACTATTGGGTGGTCTATCATACAGCTCCATTAATGTGGTCATACCTTTCCTGTTTCTCAGCTCAGCTCCGCCTCGGTAGACAAACACTCTAATCAGTCCTGCCTGAGCACTGCTGTGACATTTTCCCTGACTGGTAATGCCACTCCACACCCCACCGTTCATCCTTCTGTCTCTATCACGTCTGAAACATCGGAACCCTGGAACATTAAGCTGCCAATCCTGAAACTCCTGTAGCGAAGCTTCACTAATGGCTACAATGTCATAATTCCACGTGTCAAACCACGCCCTCAGCTCGTCAGCCTTCCCCACAATACTCCTCGG
Organism: Hypanus sabinus; assembly: GCF_030144855.1. Taxonomy (NCBI): domain Eukaryota; kingdom Metazoa; phylum Chordata; class Chondrichthyes; order Myliobatiformes; family Dasyatidae; genus Hypanus; species Hypanus sabinus. The sequence continues at coordinate 59,008,089 of NC_082706.1, read as the reverse complement.
ATTGAAATAGACACACCTCTGAAGATTATTGCCACTACACACAACCATTCTATTTGTGACTTTGCATGAAACTTTAACATAATTTATTTTCAGCCTCGCTGCACTATCTATTCTGGCACTCTGGTTCCCATTCCCTAAGAATCTGGTATAATCCCCCCCACTCCCCCAATAGCACTAAAAAATCTCCCTACTAGCATATTGGTCCCCCTGTAGTTCAGGTGTAACCCGTCACTCTTGTACAGGTCATACCTGCCCCAGAAGAGGTCCCAATGATCCTGAAATCTGAAACCCTGCCCCCTACACCAGTTCTTCAGCCACGTGTTCATCCACCAGTGCACCTCACTGGCACGTGGCACAGTAAGCAATCCTGAGATTACTCCCCTCATCGCCCTGCCTTTTAATTTCCTTCCAAGCTTTCTATTCTCTCTCTTCAGGACCTCCTCACTCTTTCTTCCTACGTCATTGCTACCGATGTGTACAATGACATCTCGCTGCTTATCCTGCCATTTTTAGAATGCTGTGCAAGCGATCAGAGACCCTAACCCTGACCCTGGCACCCAGGAGGCAGCAAACCATCCGCGAGTCTCTGTCACGACCACAGAACTTCCTGTCCGTACCTCTAACTATGGGGTCTCCTATCACTACCGATCTCCTCTACTTCCCCCCTCCCTTCAGCACTACGGAAAAAGACTCAGTGCCAGAGATCTGGCTTCCGCAGTTTGCCCCAGGTAAGTCATCCCCCCAACTGTACTCAAATCGGTATATTTTGTTGAGGGGAATGGCCACAGGGGAGCATTGCTCTGACTGCCCTTTCCCCCTTCCCTCACCTGACAGTAACCCAATTATCTGTGCTCTGTTCCTTTGGCGTAACTGACACCCTGTCGCTACTATCTTATTCTCCACATTCTCCCGAATGATCAGGAGGTCATCCAGCTCCTGCTCCAGTTCCCGTACGCGTTTTGTAAGGAGCTGCAGCTGGATGCACTTCTTGCAAGTGTCGTTATCAAGGACACCAGAGGTCTTCCTGACTTCCCACTTCCTGCAAGAGGAGCATTCCAACATCCTACCTGGCATTCTCTCTAGTCTAAACCAACAAAACAAAACTTACCGGAACCTACCCTCGCCTCTGCCTGTCCACGCCGAAGCCTGTTGAGCCAAAGTCGTCTCACTCTTACTCAGTCCACTCAGGCAATGGCCGCTATATATGGCGGTCTTTTATTTTTACCTTTGGCGCTACATCACGTGCCTGCGCAGTCTAGCCTATTTTCCCCCATCAGTTAAAAAAAATGGCTTCTCTCCGGGATGGCTTTACTTCTTTACTCTCCACCTCTTGCTTCGCAAGGATTAGTTAACTTGAGGACAAACAGAGTAAATACAAAGAAACACAGTGTATCAATGCAAAACTGCACGACACTAAGACGGACAAAGCACCAATGTACAAAAGCCTGCAGAGACAACAAGTTGTGTACACACGAAAAAAGAAAACAAGTTTTTAATAAGTGTGCAGTAGTTATCGATAATATGGGCTGTGCAGTCCCTGATTGTGAGTTCATCGCAGTGGTGAGGGAAATTATCTCCTCTGCTTCAGAAGCCTGATGGTTGAGAGGTAATAGCTATTCCTGAACCTGGTGCTGTGGGACCTGAAGATCCAGTAACTTCTTCCTGATGGCAGCATCGAGAACCGAGCATTTCCTGGATGGTGGGGTCCTTGATGATGGAAGCTAATTTACCGTAACAGCGCTCTTTTAGATGTGCTCAGTATAGGGGAGTGCTTTACCTGTGATGGACTGGCTGCATCCATAACTTTTCACTGGCTATTCCAGTCAATGGCATGGGTGTTTGTAAACCAGACGTCGATGCAACCAGACTGGACACTCTCCAGTGTACATCTATAGAGGTTTTAGATAACATGTTAAATCTTCTACAAAGCTACATAGTATAGACTGTAAATGCTGGTAATGTTTTCCAGGATCCGAAAGAGAATGGCTGCTCTCAGCCTCTACATAAAGGTATTCAATATTGGGGAAATTAAAGTCACACATTACTTGGTTGTTTTTCACAACATTCCATAACCTTTCTGTTCCTCTTTATACTACTGTAATTACAGAAGGTTTTGGAAGGTAATGCACACAACATCTCAAGGTTTTCATTTATCAACACTCCATTACATCCAGAAAGGTACCCATTTGGAAGGAGCTGTTTGATAGTTTCCATGAATTGCAGACCAGACTATGTTTTTTAATATCATTAGTGTGTGTAGAATCATTGTGAGATCGGGTATACTATTCAACCATTAAGTCCATCCTCGCTCCTGGTACAAAATTTCCACTGTCCCATCCCCCACTCTCCTCCCACAGCTCGGCAGCGAAATTTACCCTGCAGTACCTTCCAGTTCCTCTTTGAACACTCTGTTTGTTTGTTTGCTCCTACCTTCCCAGATGAGAAACAAATTTAAAGTAGAAATTACCTTTTCATGCCATGCCCCGTAGATCCTTTCCCAATGGGTCTTAAAACGTTGTTCAATGAATAGTAAACGGTACAGAACAGAAACAATCCCTTCAGCTCACAGTGTGTATGTTGTCCACGATGCCATTTTAAACTTCCTGTTTACCTGCATGTGGTCTGTGCCCCCAATGAACTAAATCCCCTAAAGGATACACCCACCTTAATACTCTGTCACAGGCACAACAACACCTTCTCCTCAGTTTCAAAACCCCTGTGAATATCAACGTATGCCCTTCGTGATCTCGCTTTCCTCCCTATCCTACTCCTTAGTGAAGAATGATTAATGCAAAGTTTTCATTTTGTACCTTGCATTTTAACTCTGGCTCCAGGCATAATCTCCTCTCTTTGCCCTTGAGTGGTCCTGTCCTCTCCCTCGTACATTGTTTTCAGTTCATGCATAATCTGTCTTGGGAACTCGTTGATCCTCCTTACAGAGGACATTTCCTGGTCACTGTTCACTCACTCTCTTGGTTCACAGCTTTTTACTCCATTTTATGCATATCCTTCCGTGTCCTGTTTATTTATGAGCTTATCTTATAACCCCTTTGTAATGAAAATTCTTTTAAAGTCCTTTCAGTGTTCTTGCTTGATTACATATGACTTTACAAACAAAGTAAATTACACACCTGCTGAAACAAAACTATTTAATAGAATTCGTCCGACTTTATTACAGAAATAAGAACAATTGTCTACAGTCGTAGCAGTACAGCTAGAAAAAAAACATCATCCACTAAACAAGCCGATCTCACTGTGGAGGACCACAGATTCTACATTGTCACCCTTGATCGCACCCTCTCTCTCTTGCCCTTGCACCGTGCGCTGTCACTCACGTGCTCCCCCTCGCACCCTCTTTCTCGCGATGTCTCATTCGCAATCTCTTTCTTTCTCTTAGCTCCCTCGCTGTCAGCTTCTCGCGCTCACTTTCTCTAACTCTATACATGTCTCCCACAGACCTACAAGTCAAGATAATGGTTACATATTATATATATATACATCTTTAAATCTCTTAGAGGAAGGCAGTTCAAGGTGGCTGTGTGAAAGAGATTCTACAGGAAGACAAGGAGGAGAAAAAGAGGGTAAATAAAGGACGGGTTATGACGGGAGCAGGTGTGGCTGATATAGACGAAAATATACACCAAGACCAGGCAGTTTTGTCAGAACCGGGAAGTAGAGGTAAAAGGTTCAACTCAAGCTTTAATTTAACATGGCGGGACGTCAGGTGCAAAAAGAATTTCTCTGGTATCCCAGTGATGCCGTCAGGTGTTTTGTAACTCTAAGGCAACACAAACAAATTGAAAAGAGTAAACAGCTGATGACTCTGATGAAGGGTCTTGGCCAGAAACCTCGACAGGTTACTCCTTTCCATAGATGCTCCCTGGTCTGCTGAGTTCCTCCAGCATTTTGTGTGTGGAAGAGTAAACAGTAAAGAGGGAGCATGGAGGAAGCTCAATTGTATTAATTTACAGCATTTACCTCTCACGTTTCATGACTTTCAAAATGCGATTCAATGGGTATTTCACCGCATTCTTTAGTTCCTCTCGAAATTTGCTCTGAGTCAGGCCGTAAATACACGTGTTGGTGCAGGAACTGAGAATCTGCAGCATTTCCGAAGCCCGGTCTGTGACATAACGGGGATCTGTTACGGAATCAACAAAACTCATTGCAATCCGTCTATAGATAAAAAATACAATGTATGTTCCCCACAACAGTATGAAACTAGCTGTTATGCTGAAGAGCAAAACGATGGATTTGTGTCGGTTCTCCATCTCCCGGTCCTTGTCATTCTCTCCACCCTTCTGTCCCCGGAGCCCCCTGCGGGCTCGACTGGCCACTAGAATCCGTTTGACAGTCAGAATATTGAAGAGTAACATAAGAAAGAATGGAACACAAGGGGTTAAAATGCGATGAAATATAGCAAATATCAACCACGCTGGAAAGTTTTTGTAGCTCTGTGTATAAATACAATCCCAAGGAACACCATCAGTTATCTCTCGAGGACCGTATGCAAAGCCCCAGGGGACAGTCTTCAAACAGGCCAGCACACTCACTGTCCCGATAACCACAGCCGCCGTTCTCTCGGTGCAATATTTTGTTTTCAGTTTCTCACAGCAAATAGCCACAAATCGATCGAAGGTGAAAGCGACAGTCAGCCAGACTGAAGTCGCAGTGCTCGCAGAAAGAAACCATTCAACAAGTCTGCACACAGGAGTGATTCGCAGGAATGATCGTGGAAAATAAATCCGACCAGTCCACTTCAGCAGCGGATCGAAGATAACTACCAGGAGATCGGCGGCTGCCATTCCCACGAGATAGCGAGTGACACATTTGGAGAGACCGCACTTTTCCCGGGACAGGATCACAATCGCCGCCAAGTTCGCTGGAAGAGAGGCAGGGAACAGTAAGCTGAGAAAATACTGAGTTGAAGCCAATGCAGCAGTTTGAGGGAATCCTGCAATATTCCCACTTTATTGTTGCATTTAGCAGTGGAAGGATAGAGAGAGGTCGCAGAGCTTTCGAAGACAGAGAAGGGGTTACAACTGTAAAATAAAGTCAATTTGACTTGAATACGGATTCCTTTCTGATGACCGAAATGTGAAGAGGCAGTGGAACGCTAAAACTGAGTAACTACCTCGTCACAGTCAGTACTGGATGAAAAAAAAATCTCCCGACGCCTTCTGCGTCTCGTCTGGATGAAATGCATAAATCGGGACGCTGATGGCTGAATTCTTCCATGAGACAATGATTAACTTCCTTGCTGATCCCTGTCAGCGACAGAACAGCCGAAGGATGAACAAAAACAGGAAATGCTAGAAACATTCCTCCAGGCAAAACAAAATATTTGGAAAGAATAGTTGAAGTATCTCTCTTCAGAACTGTTCTCAGAGAGACCCTTGATACGAATGTTATCTGGTTTCTCTTTCCATACAAGCTGCATGAGGATTAGTGTTTCTAGCATTCTCTGAATGTGTTTCCTATTCCAACATTTGCCACTTCACTGACTTCACAACAGAACATTGAGTGATTCCAACAGATACAGCGCAGTCCGAGACAACCTCACAGACAGACATTACGCCTGCCACGGAATCCATCACGGGGAAGCAGGGGAATTCAATGTGCATTGCAAACTCGGTGCTGTAGTTGGATGTACATATAATTGAAGACGTTTCACTGTATTGACGACTATGAAGCACCACAACGGTTGTGTTAATTGATTCAGCAACGAGCACATTGTGTTGTCAATCAGCTGCTTTCTGTTCATTAATACCGCACACATTTATTAAAAATCCTGAACAGATTCGTGTTATAAAACAGAACTGCTCACATTTGCTACAGTTTTACTACCAGTCCAATTTTGATTATTGTACATAACGCTGAAAATCGCTCACATAAAAATGCAAATATTAACTTGGTATAATCTCCGCGGGCTGTATAAACACATTTGCAAATGCAATACAGCTGCGACTGGACCACAGCCACAGAGGCCCAAACATTCCATTATTGATCACAAACTGCTGGAGGAGCGCTGCCGGACCCGCTCAGTTCCCTTGAAGTTCTGGTTTCGTTGAAAGCTTGCAGATTTCAGAATCAACAATTCGGGTATTTCTACTCCATTCCCGAAATGCGGTATACTGAGAATGCACAGATTACAGCGGAAATCAGTGAGAGAAAATCACAACATTGGAATGAAACTTCAACTCCCAACAATTGCAGCTGACCGGGCGGCTTACCGGGAATTCCAAAGGCTGAAATAAAAGGATAGTAAACGCCTTCTATCCGCCAGATTACTGGATACTCCATGTCAGTGAAATTATGTTTATCCTTTTGTTCCTGAATTCACAGTTCCGGCAGTCACCTCGACCTGATGCATTCAAAGCGGCCCTGATTTATACAGAGGATCCGTCTCCAGAGATATTGTTATACACCTGGCTAACTTTGTTATTACAGGCATTTGAACAAACTCCTTAATTTACTGTCAAGCTCTGATGTAGATCACAAACAGGAGAAAAATGCAGATGCAGCAAATCCAAGCAATGCACAAAATAATGGAGAAACACAGTCGGTCCGAAACGTCAACCGTACTCTTTTCCTTAGATGCTGCCTGCATCTGTTTCGCTGATGTAAATATTGGGCCGATCGAAAACAAATATATTAAAATTCTTGGGCATTATCTCAGCAGTGCCTCATCGGTAGAAACAATGCCGGAGCTTTAATCACAATGATTCAGATTTGTCACGGAGCGGCCCAATGTCACGTTTCGGTTACACACACACACACACACACACACACACACACAGCGAAAAGGAGTGGGGAGGGAGACCGGTGGGAGGAGGAGAGGGGTCGGGAGAAAGAGGGTGGTGTAGAAGGGGAGGGAGAGGGTTCATTCCATTTCTTCACATCTTCAAGCCTCCGGTATAGTGTGAGTGAGGGGTTTCATTCTGGACCTTTAAATCTCTGATGCAATGTGCATCCGTGGGGTTCGTTCTTTATTGTCAGTCTCTGGCACATTGTGAGCATATGAGGTTAATACATTTTTATTGCATTTTGTTCCATAACTCTGGTATTGAATCGACATACAGAAATACCTATATTTTTTGTTGCAATTATGTTTTTCCAGAACTATATTAAACTCCCTCCAGTGAAATTTATTCTACAGAGTGACAACTTGTATGAAGCTGGTTATATTGGATTACTACTTCAAAAGTTATGGAGTCGGAAATGAGGACATCGTCCTAGAAAGTCTTTGTAACAAACGGATTAATAATTTACACTGTTGGAGTCTATTTAATTCTACTAGTGACCATGAGTAAAGAGACACAGTACTGAGGTACTGTGAAAACAGTGCTTGCAGTCTGTGAATACAGATCATTTCCATATCCCGTGCAACAAGAAGATGCAGAATAAAGTGGAGATTCCTGCTCCTAATTTTAATGTCAGTCTGTCTGTAACTCCCTGTGATGTAACGACCAGGAATGTACTCAATGCGTGAGATTTGGCCAGAATTGTGTTTCTATACATCGAACTGAGCTCCCTGCTCCGGCATTTAGTACCGTCACCCAATGACGTCGTCTACACCTATTCTTAACTGACCGACTGGACAGAAACGCTATCTGTATGCGTATCCCCTGATCTTGCTTTGAGTCCCCGGCTGCATCGCCGGACTTCCCCATCGACATGAACCCTCTAGATTTAAACAGTTTCCCATTATCCATCTACGGCCGGCATGAATCTTTAAAATCTCAGACATCATTTTGAATTTAACTGCTCCAAGAAATGTTGCAAACTTCTCTGGGGATGGCATGATCTGTACAAGACGCACATGTTGTATCTGAACTACAGGGGAAACGATATCCTGCCTGGAAGTTTTGCGAATTCTACTCCCTGGGTGGGGATGGGGTTGCGTTGTGGGTGGACGGGGTAGGGTGATTTTAACCTTGTGATGCAGGTGGCACCAGATCAGCATGTAAAGGATTGGTCAGGAAGGTAGATGTTAGAACGTATTGATAGTGAAGATCAATAGGTAAAATGACACTGAGAGTTTGAAGTGTGTGTAGTTCAATGCTAGGATTATTACCGCTTAATATGATGAACTTATATCATGGATCTGCACATAGAACTACAATTTTTTTGCCATTACAGAGACTTGGTTGAGCCTGGACATGAATGGGTGGTTAATGTACCAGATGTCTGATGTTTAGAAAAGTTAGAAAGGAGGTAAAAAGGGGGCAGTTGCACTAATAATCATAGACAATGTCACAGTGTTACTCGGGGGACATAAAGGAGGGATCAGACACTGAGTCGATTTGGGTGGAACTCAGTTAAAAGAAGGGTCTAGTCGTATTGATGGGATTGTACTACAGACCACAAATAGCCACCATGACATTGACGAACAGTTATGTATTCGGGTTAAGGAAATGTGTAAAAATAATAGGGTTGTTGTAATGGTGGGTGTTGGGAGTTGTTCTAATTTCCCTTATATAAACTAGCACCCTTATGGTGTATTAGATTTAAATGGGGCACTTTGTGTTAAATGTGTCCAGGAAGGTTTCTTAAATCAGGTTAATGAGAGGAGGAACCATACTAGATCTAATGTCTGGTAATGAGCCTGGCCAGGTAAATGACCATACAGTGGGTGAACATTTAGGGTCAGTGAGAAAACTCCTTCACTTTCAGGATACTTATACAAACGTTTGGAGATAAGGATAGGTATGGTCCTTGTGGTGAGTTTTAAATTGGAGTAGGGAAAATTACGAGGGTAATTGGCAGGAACTAAGAAGATTTAATTGGGAACTCCTTTTCTCTTGTAAGGGAGGGTTTTTATTGGTCAATCACATAGAGTACAGGAAAGGTATGTTCCTGTTAGAAGGAAGTACAGGGGTGGATAAATAAGAGAACCTTGGGCGTCAAGAAAAGGGAATGAATTTAGACAAGAAGAAAAAAGATAAACATGTTGAGAGTCAAAAAATTTCATCAAACAAAACGCATGAAAAACCAGAAAGGAACGGAAGAAGAGAATTAGGAAAGCCAGGAGAAGCCATGAGATCTTATTGGCAAGAATGATTCTGGTGAATCCCAAGGCATTCTAGGCATATGTCAAGAGTAAGAAGATAACTAGAGAGAGAGTGGGACCTTTCCAGAACAGATGGAGAACATTTGTTTGAATGCAGAGAATGTGAGTGAGATACTTAATGAGTACTTTCCTTCATTATTCAACAAGCAAAATTATATAGACGACCAGGAGATCAGTGCTGAGTGTATACTCAGTGTTGAGTGTTTAGAGGTCAAGTTAGAGGAAGTGTAGGACCTGTTAATAAGTGTTAATATGGATATGTCTCCAGGGCCTGATGAGATTAACTCCAGGTTTTTGAAGAAGGAAAGAGACAAAATTGCTGGGACATTGACCAGTATTTTTCTGTCCTCTCTGACCGCAGACGAGGTCCTGTAGAGCTGGCGAATGGCTGATGTTTTACATTTGTTTGAAAGAGAAACAGGGAAAAATCAAGGCAACCATAGGCTAGTCAGACTCACGTCGGTTATTAGGATATTGTTGGAGAGAATTCATTATGAAAGGATCTATGAACATTTGCAATCCAATGGCCTAAGTAGGGAGATTCGGCATAGTTTTCTGCATGGCAGGCCATGCCTTACCAACTTGACTCATTTTATTGAGGAGGTTACGGCAGAGGATGGTATCCACTTGGATTTTGTTAAGGTGTTTGATTAAGTCCCTCATAGAAGTCTAATCGATAAGATTACAATGCATGGTGTCCGCGGGTAATTGGTCGCTTGGATTCGGAACTGGCTTGTGCATGGAAGACAGAGGGAAGTGGCTGAAGGGACGTATTCTTAATAGAGGTCTGTAATGGTGGTGTTCCGCAGGGATCTGTGTCAGGGCCTCTGTTGTTTGTGATGTATATAATGAGGTGGACGAACACGCAGATGCATTGGACAGTATATTTATAGATGATACCAAGATCGGTGGAGTTTAGTGCAGTGTAGACTGTGGCAAAGCATGATATAGTTCAGTGGCAGATAGGTGCTCAGAAATGGCTGACAAGAGTTTTACTGAGATAAATGTGAGGAGTTGCTTCTCGAGGAGATGCATGCAAGAATACAGTACACTGTCAAGGGAAAGATCATAAACAGTATTTGTAAGCAGAAAGATACAAGTTCCGAACTCACTGGAAGTGGCGGCACCGGCCGATTATTGTCTTTTACGTGATAGTCAGACTTCAATCCATGTTAGCACACTTCCTCCAACACTGTGACCTCTGGTATTGTGCACCAGCTTTCAAATGGCAGACTTTGTGTCAAATGCCTTATGAAAATACAAACACAACACAGCTGCAGGTTCCCTCTATCGACACTGCTGGTTAAGACTTGGAAGAACTCCATTTGATTTGTCAAAATGAAGTTACCTTTGACCAAATCATGTTGATCTGGTTTTATTCCGTTATCCATTTCTGAATGATTTGATATTTCGGCATTGAACACAGATTCTAGCATCTGGCGAAGATCTTTACATCATCAATTTGGACGGGAGAGGTTTCGGAATAGGAAAGGATTGGAGGTTGCAGATGTTGTTCCTTTATTCAAGAATGAGCATAGAGATAGTTCAGGAAATTATAGACCACTGAGTCTAAATTCAGTGGTTGGTAAGTTGATGGAGAAGATCCTGAGAGGCAGGATTTATAAATATTTGGAGAGATATAATATGATTAGGAACAGTCAGCATGGCTTTGTCAAGGGCAGGTCGTGTCTTAAGCGCGTGATTGAATTTTCTGAGGATGTGCCTAAGCACATTGACGAAGAACAAACAGTAGATGTAATGAATATAGATTTCTGCAAGACATTTGATAAGCTACCCCATTCAAGGCCTATTGAGAAAGTACGGTGGTATGCGATCTAAGGCGACGTTGCTTTGTGGATCCAGAACTGGCTTGCCCACAGAAGGAAAAGAGTGATTGTAGACGGGTCATATTCTGCATGGAGGCTGGTGATCAGTTCTGGAACCCCTACTCCTTGTGATTTCTATAAATGGCCTGGATGAGGAAGTGGAGGGAAGAGTTAGTTAATTTGCTGATGATACAAAGGCTGGGGGTGTTGTGTATAGTGTGGAAGCTGTCAGAGGTTACAGCGGGGCATTGATAGGATGCGAAACTGGACTGAGAAAAGGCAGATAGAGCTGAACCCAAATAATTGCGAAGTGGTTCACTTTGGTAGGTCACATACGATGGCAGAACATCATATACATGGTGACACATGGTAGCACAGGTTGACACTGTGGTTAAGAAGGCATACGGTGTACTGGCCTTCATTAATCATAGAATTGAATCTAGCAGACGACAGGCAATGTTGCAGCTATATAGGACGCTCGTCAGACCCCACCCTACTGTGCTCAATTCTGGTCGCGTCACTGCAGGAAGGTTTTGGCAAAAATAGAAAGAGTGCTGAGGAGATTTACAAGGATGGCAGATGAATACATGGCTGTGGAACTGGTGTAGTGGACAGGGTTTCAGATTGCTAGATCATTGGATCCTCTTCTGAGGAAGGTGGGATCTGTACAAGAGAGACGGGTTGCAGCTGAACTACGGGGGGGGGAACCAATATATTTGCAGAGAGGTTTGCTGCTGTTATTCGGGAGGTTTTAAACAAGATATGCAGGGGGATGGGAACCCGAGTGCCAGAGTAGATAGTGGAATGGGGGTAAAAGTAAATGATGTCAGGAATACATGCAGAGTCACAAATAGTAAGGTTGTATTTGGTGGTAGTAATCTCCTGAGGTGTGTATACTTCAATACGACGAGTATTGTGGTAAAGGCAGACGAGCTGAGGGCCTGGATTGACACGTGGCATCATAGCCATTACTGAAAATTGGGTACAAGAGGGGCTGGGCTGGCATCTCAAGATTCCAGTGTTCCGATGTTTCAGACGTAATAAAGGCAGAGGGAGCAAATGTGTGTGTGTGTGGGGGGGTGGCTTTGCTAGACAGGGAAAATATTACAGCAGTACATCGGCAGGGCAGATTACAGGTCTTGTCTACTGAGGTCATATGCGTGGAGCTGAGAAACAGGATAGGTATGACTACATTAATAGGGTTGTACTATAGACCACCCAATTGTCAGCGAGAATTGGAGGAGCAAATCCGCAGAGAGATAACAGACAACTGCAGGGGACAGAAAGTTGTGATTGTAGGGGATTTTAGTTTTCCACACATTGATTGAGATTCCCATATTGTTGAAGGTCCAGATTGATTAGAGTTTGTAAAATGTGTTCAGGAATGTCCCTGAAGTGCTGGCGGGCGAAGCCCTGTTAGTAGACGGTGCGGACGATCTCGAGGGGGAGACACGATTTCCAGTACGAGTGCTGGTGGGTCCCGAAGTGCAGAGGCCAACGGTGAAACATGCGAGGACGATAGCTGTGAGTGTCAGGAACACTACGGCAGGAGAAATCACCTTTAAGAGAGGGATGCCGCTGGCACATTTGTTCCAGGTGTCGGTAAAGTCTAGCGCCCCTGCGAGGCCGTCTAAAGGGGAAGGATTGCAAAAAAGAGGTAAGCTGACCGCTGAGCCTTTTAACTTTGGTGATTCTCCTGTGTCGTTGGAGTGAAAAAGCAGGCTGGTGCAGAAGATGTTGAAGTTGGAAGATGTCTTTTCTCTTGGCGAGTTTGATGTGGGTTGCTCCAAGGACACTCGCCATACCATCTGAGGGACTGAAGACAGCCCGTTCAGAGAGTGGTCACGGTGACTGGCCCCTACAGATGTGGAAGAACGGGAAGGTGCGCATGTGTGTGGACTATAGGAGTTTGTACCGGCGCACTGTCCGTGACCAGTATACCTTCCCAAGGGTCCAAGACTCGCTGACCTGCCTGAGTGGAGCGATGTGGTTTAGTGTGCAGGACTTGAGGAGTGGATATTATCAGATCCCTATGAGTGAGGGCGATAAAGATAAGACGACCTTTATCTGCCCACTGGGGTTCTTTTAGTTCGAACGAATGCACCAAGGCATATCGGGGACCCCAGCCACCTTCCAGAAGCACATACAGAGGACTGTTGGGGATATGAACCTGCTCGAGCTTCTGGTGTATCTGGATGATCTGATAGTGTTTGGATCTACTTTGGAGGAACATGAGGAGAGGGTTGCTGAAGATGTTATGCCGGCTTAAGGAGAAAGGGCTGAAACTTACCCTGGACAAATGCCAGTTGGGCTATGTTTTCTATGTTGGCCACATAATTTCGCGAGAGTGAGTGGCTACTGATCCGACTAAGGTAGAACACCTGGCCGAGACCTACGCTCGTTTTTGGGGTTCTGTAGGCATTACCGGCGATTCGTGAAAAATGCGCTAAAGAGTGTCACCCGTTGATTAGCTCAAATGTGCCTATCCCCCTGTGGGGAAGACAAGGAAGGAAGACCGAGAGCAAGAAGCAGGAGGATACTGGAACCCGGCGGAGCCCTTTGGATCGAGATGGGATGATAATTGTGAGGAGGCATTCCAATCTCTGAAAAGGGCGCTGAAACAAGCCCTTGTGTTGGCTTTTGCCGATCCCCAGAAACCGTATGTACTGCACACTAATGCCAGTGGAGAGGGTCTAGGGGTTGTCCTGTACTAGGAAAAGGCTACGAATTGAGACCGGTGACGTTTGTCAGCCGAAGCTTGTCGCCATCTGAGAGAAACTATTCAACTCACAAGTTGGAGTTTCTGGCGCTGAAATGGGCGGTGGTGGACAAGTGGAGCGATTACCTGTACGGAGCCGAGTTTGAGGTGGGAACGAATAACAATCCTCTCACCTATATCCTGACTGCGGCGAAACTGGATGACACACGGCATCGGTGGTAGGCAGCATTGTCGGTATATGATTTCAGGTTGAAGTACTGGCTGGCAAGCAAGAATGTCGATACGGATGTTTTGTCATGGTGGGAGCATGGGGAACTGGAGACTGACGAATAATGAAAGAACATTCCTGCCCGCAGAGTGAAACCCATGTGTCAGTTTTCTATCACCGTGAAGGCTGAAGGAAAGGAAGAGGCCGAAGCGAGCAGTAGAACCCTTGGGGGATTTTGATGACGCCCGGCTCCAAGTTTACGGTGACCTGACTCCACTGAAGACTAAATAGTTGCCGGAACTAAGTTCGGGGGAAGTGGCAGCTGCTCAGCGAAATGACCCGGGCCATTGGCACTGTGTAGAGCGCGGAGGAGAATGGGGATGCGACGTGGGCAGAAAAGGCGAAACACGCTTCAGTGCCTCTGTCATTGAAGGAATTATCTCGGATAAAGTTAAAGAACCAAGTCTTGCGCCAGGTCAAGGCGCATCCGGACCACCCCAGGCGTTGGCAGCTGGTCATGCCTGAGAAGAATCGGAAGACTGTGATCCAGACACTGCATGATGATTCCGGGGATTTGGGGGTGGAAAAAGACCCATTGATTAGTCAGGGACTGGTTTTACTGGCCCCGGATGGGGGAGGGGAGTTTGAAGAATACTGTAAGAAGTGCAGTCGTTTCATCAGGAGGAAGACCATGTCTGCGCCGGCGACTCCTCTGTCGCACTTGCAGAGACCCCTGAACCTGGTGTGTATGGATTTCCTGTCTATTGAGCCAGACACCAACAACACCGCGAATATCTTAGTCATAATGGATCATTACACTCGATATGCTCAAGCGGTTCCCACTAAGGATCAGAAAGCGACTATACTGGCGAAGGTGTTATGGGAGAAGTACTTTGTTCATTATGGCCTCCCCAGGCAGATCAATAGTGATCAGGGACGGGACTTCGCGAGCCGGCTTATCCATGAATTATTTACTATGCTTGAGGTTGAGAAATCCAGGACCACACCCTATCACCTGCAGGGAGATCCTCAGCCCGAGAGGTTTAACCGGACACTGTTTGATATGCTCGAGACGCTGGAGATTGGTCAGAAAAGTAAGTGGAGTCAACACATCGGGCATTTAGTTCACTGTTAAAATTGTACTCGCAATGACGCTACAGAGCACTCGCCTTATTACCTGATGTTCGGACAGGAAGCGAGCTTTGCCCATTCAATTGAGTTTTGGGTCTGAGGCGGGTGAATTACCTGCGAAGCACCATCTGAAGTGTGTGTCCGATATGAGGAGAGAGTTGAAAAGGGTGTACAAGTTGGCTGAGGCGGCGACCACCAAGCAGAATCAGAGGAATAGGAGGAGATATGATCTGAAAGTGAAGTTCGCTCAATTATTACCGGGCAACCTGATCCTTATACGGAATTTAGGAAAACTCGATAAGCACAAGTTGGCGGATCGATGGGCAGCCACTCCATATGTGGTAGAGCGCCAGATGCCGAATATACCTGTTTACCGGGTGAAACCTTAGGATGGGAAGCGGCCTGTAAAGGTACTCCATCGGAACCACCTGCTGCCCCTGGGTCAAGCAGTGCAGGTGGATAAAGAGCCCGAATAGGAGGTTACGCCTAGTACGAATACTCTTGGAGGGCGCAGGTCGAGGGAAGAGTCCGCTTCACAAGAGACGGGATTGGTCCGCACCCCAGAATGGCATACCGATTCAGATGATTGGCCCGTTTCCGTTCGCTAATTCCCCAGTAACGGAAGAAGAGGCTCCTGGCCCTTCACCAACTGAGTTAGGTAAGAGGAGGGAGGGTGTTGAGGGGCAGACTGAGATGCAGCCGGCATTGGGAGGAAAGGGGGTGGAACCCGAACACGAGACAGAGTGTTTTCAGGTGAAGATGAATCACAGTGAGGGAGAGGGTGAGGGTCCGACAGGTAGACCTGGGGTATCCCCCGTGGTGTCTGCGGAGGAAGGTTCGGCAGAGGGGGTACGGAGGTCTCAGAGGAGTAGGCACCCCCTGGAGCGGTTGACATATGCAGTGCAGAGGAACCGAGTGTGTCTCTACCGACCTGGGGAGTTACGTCACTGCTTTCTGCACCTGGGTTGGGTTTTGTGTTCTGCTAATGTCATGAGGTCATGACTTTTATTGATGGGGGAAGAACGTACTGAGTATGTTAATCAAAATAGCTTCTTTGTTAACAGTAAAAATGCTTCTTTGTTATGCTAGCTGGCGAGAGAGTGCTTTCCTTGCAGAGCACTCTCGAAGCTGGTTTGGGTTATAGTTACTGATAACGTGGTATTTTATTCATTTGTTAACCAATTGGGTAGATGTTATTTTCTCTTGTGAGTCTGTTAACTGGGATTGTGCGGACTTTTGTTAGTGGGGAAGAAGACTGCAAGGAAGATGGACCGGTGCAGCACTGCTGGTCGATCACCGAGATTGGTCCCAGGTGCGCGGGTCGTGGAGGTCGGACAAGGTAGAAGAGTAGTCAGGGGATTCGACGGTTGAGCTCTAACGATGTGCACTAATTGACCGAACTCTGATAAGTTTTGGTGCCTTTTTCTTTATTTTTCTTACCCTTCATATATATTGTATCGTTATTAATCACTTAATTCTAGTAAGATTCATAAAGTGTATTCTGTAAACGTACCACGTGTGCGCTTGATATTGTGTGCGCGAGTTTTTATTAGCGGGCATTTCACAGCTTCCATGGAAACGGGAGGCGTAGTTTGGCGGCTGGACGAATTTTCCCCGAGACATACAACAGCCGGTCGCGTCCGCATTATAGATGATTAAAGAAGAGGAAGTGCTGTCGCTTTTAAGGAATATAAAAGTGAATAAGTCTTCGGGTCCTGACAGGATATTCCCTAGGACCTTGATGGAAGTTAGTGTAGAAATAACAGTGGCTCTGTCAGAAATATTTCAAATGTCATTAGAAATGGGGATGGTGCCGGAGGATTGGCGTATTGCTCATGAGGTTCCATTGTTTAAAAAGGGTTCTAAGAGGAAACCAAGCAATTATCGGCCTTTAGGTTTGACGTCAGTTGTGGGTAAAGTAATGGAAAGTATTCTTTGAGCTGATATATATAATTATCTGGATAGACAGGGTCTGATTAGGAATAGTCAACATGGAATTGTGCTTGGAAGGTCAATTTTGACCAATCTTGATTTTTTTTACGAGGTTACTAGGAAAGTTGACGAGGGTAAAGCAGTGGACTTTGACTATATGGACTTCAGTAAAGTCTCTGACAAGGTTCAACACGGAAGGTTAGTTAGGAAGGTTCAATCGTTAGTTATTAATATTGAAATAGTAAAATGGATTCAACAGTTGCTGGATCGAGATACCAGAGTGTAGTGGTAGATATTTGTTTGTCATGTTGGAGGCCGGTGGCTAGTGGTGTGCCTCAGGGATCTGTACCGGGTCCAATGTTGTTTGTCATATACATTAATGATCTGGATGATGGGGTGGTAAATTGGATTAGTAAGTATGCAGGTGATACTAAGATAGGTGGCGATGTGGATAATGAAGTAGGTGTTCAAACTTTGCAGAGAGATTCAATGCTGATAAGTTTGAGGTGCTACATTTTGCTAGGACTAATAAAAATAGGACATATATGGTAAATGGTAGGGCATTGAGGAATGCAGCAGAACAGACTGATTTAGGAATAATGGTTCATAGAAGCCTGAAGGTGGAATCTCATGTGGATAGTGTGGTGAAGAAAGTTTTTGGTATGCCGTCCTTTATAAACCAGTGCATTGAGTATAGGAGTTGGGATGTAATGTTAAAATTGTACAAGGCATTGGTGAGGCCAAATTCGGAGTATTGTGTACAGTTCTGTTCACCGAATTGCAGAAAAATGTCAACAAAATAGAGAGAGTACAAAGGAGATTTACTAGAATATTACCTGGGTTTCCGCACCGAAGTTACAGACAAAGGTTGAAGAAGTTAGGTCTTTATTTTTTGGAGCGCAGAAGGTTGAGGGGGGACTTGTTGAGGTATTTAAATTTATGAGGGGGATAGATAGTGTTTACTTAGATAGTCTTTTTTTTCCATTGAGTGTAATGGAGATTCAAACAGGGGGACGTTAGTTGAGAGTTACGGGGCAAAAGTTTAGGGATAACACCAAGGGGATTTTTTTTACTCAGAGTGTGGTAGCTATGTGGAAAGAGATTCCAGGAGAAGTGGTAGAGAGGGGTTCTATATTGTTATTTAAATTAAAATTGGATATGTAAATAGACAGGAAATGAATGGAGGGTTATGGGCTGATTGCAGGTCGGTGGGACGAGGTGAGAGTAAGCGTGCTGTAATTGGTATATATAGTAACTGTCAAGTTGATTAGGAATGCGGGGCGAGAGATCCCTGTAAGGATAAAGATAAAATTCTGGTAAGTTGATTGAAGGAAGATGCTAAATAACGATAGTAAAGTTAATGAGATAAATACGGGGAGAGCTTTCTCTGCAAAGGTAAAGAAGAAAACGAGAAAGAAGCACCAGCTGGTTGAACGAGCAATGAAATCCCTTGTTGATCGGCTGGTTCCGCCAATCTCCCCTGCTGATAAGATCTGGTTGGGAAGTGGATATACTAGATCTGTGTTTCTTTTCACTAGATAATTGTCTGGTTGGACACAAGGACAGTGGCCCTATGGGAGTCATTTAAGGTAAAAACAATTAAATATTTTAAACAAGTAACTGGTAGCAGAGACGGAGATACTACTTGGGATTTAATAAAGTGTTTTGATTTATGCAATTTACTTTGTTATGTTCTGTCTGGTCAACGGAGCATGTTGTCCTTGCTTTCATTAGAGTTTGTGCGTTGTGTGCGCTGCTGTGCATTACACCCGGGGTCAGAGAAACGTTGTGTTTTTAAATGACAATAACCTTGACTGGACTTGACTTGAGTAAAGGTTGGAGTTTTCTAAGCGACATCAATCTCCTAAATAAAAAAAAAAAGACCAACTGTGCGAAAGACGTCCAAACAAAGGATCCGGGATGTGTCTCAAGGCTTATATCCTCAACTCGGTAGTCTACGACAGCCTGAGACCGCCCTGTACCAAGTTTGAATGTTAGTAGAAGCTATACGACAGAATCAACCACCCTGAATATGCCTTATATCGCTCAGCCAACCGAAGCCGAAGAGCAGAAGGGAGATAAACTGCAAGACAAAGAACTATACAGGGAAAGATGAGTCCGTTTTTAGGATCGCTTGTGCACTGACGGAAGGGACTAAAAATAAAACGCGACAGGAATATAATTTGTGTATTTAACATGGAAACGGGAAGCGAAGGCATTTAGATCCTTTTACACAATATCCAAAGCAAAAGACTTGCCCACCGCCGTAATCCTTCCGTGGGTCCTGTCCGAATTATAGGCTATGGGACAAATTTGTAAAATTTATAACCCTTTGCTTGGAAATGTTCAGAAGTTATTGAAAGCGGTGCGTGGAACCCACTTGGGGTGCAGTGCAAGGGAATTTTGAAGTCTACAGTGGAATAAATTGAGAAACGACAATGATAGTGATAACGTTACTAATAGAAAGTGGTGAAAGGGAACAGTGCAAGCCTACCATTGTGGGGCAGCGGGTCAGCACAGTGATTTTGAAGAGGTTAGTTTGTGCAGGCAAAATCAGGAGAACGGATAACTGACTGTATTTACCGTTTCCTTGCCTATTGGGAATCATCTGCTGGAATAGACTTGCAGAACAAGTCTGCGCTACTGTACAGATTGTACAGACACTCTTAAACTGCCTAATTACGCTTATTATAAAGGAGAGCTTATTCTGACATGCCGAGCTCTGATTCATTTACATTGCACCGCCCGATACACAGAAACATCTCAGCCGAGCTGTCGCCAGAAGTTCCTTTCCGTGTTTAACAGAGCAGAAGCTATTACTTTCACCGGACGCATCGACGAGAGGTGATTAATAAGTTCGTGCCCTAAGGTAGACGGGATCAATTTTAGAAATTGGACATGTTAACTTCAAACTCACTGCGTAATCACTCAAAGATTTCGACTGCACGTGCATGTAACGAGAGCTGTATAACTCATCTCCTTTACGTTAGACCACAAACTTATCAATCACCCCTGCTGTCTACCACCTCTGGAAGTCAAAGAAGCCGACTTCTACAAAAACGGATCCGTATGCTCCACGACTTCTGAACTAAGTGTGTATACGTAGGAGGTTACTATGGTGAAATATAAGCGCGCTTGGTTTTCTAAAATTGACCCCTTCTACCTCAGGCAACGAAACTCACACTCACTCCTCGTATTATGGTCCAGTGGCAGAAGTGTTTTCGAATGAAGAACAGAATGAGCGGTTTAAATTGCCAAACAGAACTTCTCATGTCACGTTTGTCATCAAGCCCATTGCATCTCCTGAACTACTCTAACCCCTGCTTAAGAATTTACAGGAGTTAAACTGCACACAGTCTACATCACTGCCTAATAGTAAAGTTTCTCTTCAACTTTTGTCTGACTCGTAACGTCGACTGTACTTCTTGCAATAAATGCTGCCTGGCCTGCTGCCTTCCACCAGCATTTTGTGTGCATTGAAGGTAACGGTACTCTATTCAATAGTAAAACAGTTAAAATTCTGTTACAGGCTGATATTTCAAGGTGGCAGAGAGAAACTGAATCTACAAGTAAAGGTCTAGAAGAAAAAGAGAGTGAAGCAAAAGTCGGGTTATGACGTGATCAGGAGCAGCTGGTACAGACTAAAATATACTCCAAGATCAGGCAGTTTTGTCAGAACCGGGAAGCAGGCAAAACAGGTTCGCCTCAAGCTTCAATTTAACATGGTGGGGCGAGAGGTGATCAGGTGATTTCTCTGGGATGGTGAAGTTAGTGATGCCGTCGGGATCAGCTGTAAACAGCTGTTGTGTAACTCTTAAGGTAACACCTTCAAAATGGAAACGAATAAACAGCTCACAGGAATCTGATGAATGGTCTCGGCTCGAAAAGTTGACAATTTACTCTTTTTCATAAATGCTGTCTGGCCTGGTGAGTTCCTCCATTACTTTGTGTGTGGAAACGTCTAAATAGTCGAAGTTTCCAGCTGAGATCTCATTTTGTGTGTGGCCGAGACTTTTCGTCAGGATCTGATTTAGTGTGTATTGTTCTGTATTTCAAACATCTGCAGATTCTCTTGTGTTTATTTTGTTACTCTGTTCACCACATTGTTTACACTTACCCACTTGGGAGGGGTGGGCAGAATAAGGAGTTTGTCATAAGGTAGGGGCTTTAGGAACGGACCCAAATGCAAGACACAGACACTGAAGTACAAGGGAAAGGACCAGGTGTGTCAGAAAGAAAAGGAAGTGGGGAAGAAACTACGCTGGGCAAGACGCAGGCCCTGGACGCAACTAGGATACAGGACCTGGGCTAGGACTAGACTAGGAAAATGGGAACCTGGACGAGGAACATGGAGCAGGGAACTAGGAACTAGGAACCTGGACAAGGACTCCGAGCCAGAGACTGGACAGGGACACAGAAGCTGGGTCTTGACTTGGGCTTGGACTCCGGATTCAGGGAAGGACTGGACATGGGGGCAGAACGCGGGACTCCATGGCTGGACAAGGACATAAAGCTCGTACTTGGTCTTGTTCGAGGGAGAGCAAAGCAGAAGTGGGGAGAGGCGTAGCTGGACACGGACACTAGCCCTTGACAAAACCAAGATTCAGAGCCTGAGCTACGACTTGGACTTGGACACTGACTGGAACCACCTCGGAGCCTTGGACACGGAATGGAATCTCCTCGGAAACTTGAACACGTACTGCAAGCTCCCTTGGAGCCCAGGACACGGACTGGGACATCCTCCGAGCCTTGGACACGGAAGGGAACCTCCACGGAGCCTTGGACACTGACTGGGAACATCTTTGGAGCCTCGGACATGAGCACGGGAATACTGAGCCTTGGACTGGACCACAGGAACACAGAACCTTGGACTTGAGGACTGGAACACTGAGCCAAGGACTTGAGAACGGGAACACTGAGCCTTGGACTGGAGCACAGGAAAACAGAACACAGAGCCGGGACCCCTGCTTGGGAACAGCACGTAGGGCCGGACACGGAACGCAGATCCAGGACCACTCCTTGGGAACAGGGCTTGGGCTTTACACAGAGTCAAGACCACTCCTTCCGGACAGGACATAGGGCCGGGACTCACACACGGACACTAAATACGGGGAAAGAAAGAGACAGTTCGAGGCTCAACAATAGACAGTTCCTTCCGTTGAGGTGGCAAGGCTCCGGTCTCACTCCGGCGGCTGAACATGACGGTAATACAGGCGAGGACGCAAGCAAGGTTGCAGGCAGGGCTTCAGCCGTGGGTTGCAGAATGAAGGGGAAGTGAAGGAAGCAGCTCAGCCTCAGGGTAACGGAGTTACGGATTCAACCAACAATAAATATATGAGTTAGGCAGGGGTTTTGATAACAAATAACACGTTTACTAAACACTAAAAACAAACCCACCAAAAGTAAACAAATCACTAACGTAACCGGAAATCAGCTGCTGTGCGGCAGCTTAATCAGTTCTTAAAGCAAGGAAGCTTAAACATTTCTTAAAGCGATGTTGCACAAACAGTTCTTCAAAGTAGCACTGCAAAAGTACAAAATGCTTATAGTCCATTTAAGGGAAAGACTTTTTAAGATGATTTAAATTCTCTTTCACGTCGTGTTGCTTCTGTTCCCAAATTGAACTTTTCCGACGAAGAATTTACGTAGATGGACAAATGGAATGGCATAAAGGCACTGACCTTTCCTTTACAACACTGTTCCCAATCCTTTCTGCTATTTCACAGGGATTAACACGAGAACAGTCAATGAATTCCTTCCGAATGAGGATCAAACAAGTTCGAACCTGTTTCACCGTCGAAATCAACTTTCCTCGATCTTTTAACTCCCGAAATCCGATCTTCGCTCTCCACTGATTCTAAACTAGCAGTATTATAAAGAAACTGCTGGCAATGACGTTTTAAACTTTAGGTATTAAATAAAACTTCATCTTTCAACTAAACTGCTTCATAACATTAAATCACGCAGTGGCATGAAGTCAACGTGGCAAATCCAGCCACGAACTGCCCTTCCTCACAGGGAGGGATCCTCCTTTTATACTCTGTAAATAAAATCCTGTCACATGACCTCTACTGGCTGGAAAATGACGTCACTCCACCATCACAAGACCATTACCTCAAGCCCAGTATGGCTTCAAACCCAGTCACGTGACAAATGTACTACTGTCACGTGTCACGGTTACGTAACACTTCCCTCCAAAAAAACATTTTTGGTCTGACAAGAACAAACATTTTAACAATTATTTACAAGAAAAACAAATGTATAAATTTTATAACATACAGAATATAAAATACAGTATCCTCACAACATCTTATAATACAGTAGGAGTATTACAATTGTAAAAAAAATCCACTCCAGACAAAAAATTACATTGTACATTCAACATCGAGATAGACAATCAGCAACCACATTAACTTTACCTTTATTATGATTTATCACAATATTGTACTCTTGTAACATCAAACTCCAATTTAATAATCTTCTGTTTTTGCTTTTCATCTTACTCGGAAACACTATCAGATTATGACAGTGTAAGCAATAAGTAGTTTTTGAGTTGTACCAACATATACATCAAAATATTCTAAAGCTAAAACAGGAGATAAAAAAATCCTTCTCTATTGTCGAATAGTTTCTTTGATGCTTATTAAATTTCTTAGAAAAGTAAGCTACTGGATTATCAACCTCAAGGCCCTCATTCCTTTGCACTAATACTGCCCCTGCAGCCTCATCACTCGCTACTACAGCTAATGAAAAAGCTTTTTCAAAGTCAGGTGCCTTGAGCACAGGTTGTTCACATATCATTGTTTTCAATTTTTCCAATGCTACTTGACAAGGCACTGTCCGCACAAACTTCACATTCTTCTGCAAAAGGTTAGTTAATGGAAGGGAAACATTAGCAAAATTCTTACAAAATTTTCGATAATATCCTACCATTCCCAAGAATCTTCTGAGAGTGTTTTTTTTCCCGTAGGAGTGGGAATCTCTAAAATTGCCCGAACTTTTGCCTGAACAGGAGCTACCTTACCTTGACCCACAACATAACCAAGGTAAGTCACAGTGGCATATCCAAATTCACTCTTAGCTAAATTAATAGTTAAGTTAGCTTTTGAAAGCCTTTCATACAATTTCTCCACCGCAATAATGGGTGCTTCCCAGGTATCATTTCCTGTCACTAAATCATTAATATAAACATCAGTATCTTTCAATCCCTGAATCACAGAATTAATTATCCTCTGGAAAGTACCTGGGGCATTCTTCATCCCAAATGGAAGAACATTATATTCTTATAAACCAGATGGAGTTACAAATTGCAGAAATCTCTCTACCTCTGTCCGTTAATAGAACACACCAATACCCTTTCAATAAATCAATCTTTGTAAGGAACTTTGCTTTTCCAACTTTATCTACACAATCATCTACTCTAGGAATTGGACATGCATCTGTTTTCGTTACCGCATTCACCGTCCTATAGTCCGTACAAAACCTAATACTACCATCTGGTTTTGGCACCATAACACATGGCGAACTCCAATTCGAGTTAGAATGTCTAATGATATTATTCTCTAACATATATTCAATTTCTTTCTCAGCAAGTTCACATTTTCCTATGTTCATCCTATATGGGTGTTGTTTAATAGTTTTGGCATCTCCAACATCTCCATCATGTGAAGCTATAGTAGTCCTTCTCGGAACATCTGGAAACAAATATTTAAAACTGAATTCCTTCATCTGCTGTTTCTGCTCTAGCTGTAAATGCGCTAGTTTCTCATCAATATTTTCCAGAATGGTTGAATTTGGTAACCTGACAGAAACACTGTTGGATTTAGAAAAAAATTCAGAGGAATCATCTATTATGTTCCTCGTTAAATCAAACTCATCTCGCTAACCACAAAAGTCACAGTATCAGATTGTTTCTCAAAATGTGGTTTAATCATATTTATATGGCAAAGTTTGTTGACTTTCTACGATCTGGAGTTTTTATCACGTAATCCAGATCATTGATTTTAGACACAATTTCATAAGGACCATGAAATCTACCTTGTAAAGGATTCGTTTGCACTGGGAAAAAAACCAAAACCTTTTCTCCAGGCTCAAACATTCTCATCCTAGCTTATTTATCATACCAAGTTTTACTTTCCTCCTGAGCCAATTTTAAATTTTCCTTGGCTAAGCTACAAGCTTTTTGTAACCTGTCCTTAAATTTCAAAACAATGTCCAACAAATTAGTGTGTATTTCCTTACTAATCCACTGTTCTTTTAATAAAGCTAAAGGTCAACTAACTCGATGCCCAAACACAAGTTCAGATGGACGAAAACCTAAAGATTTCTGTACCGATTCCCTTACTGCAAATAAAAGTAGGTACCTGTGAAGGTGAAAGGTCTGAAGATAGATGTCATCTGGACCAGTTGGACGACACCCCAGGGTTCTGAAAGAGGTACATTAAGAGATGCTGAAGGCAGTATAGTACTCTTTCACGCACTGACACCTTCTGGAATAGTTCCTGATGATTGGAAAATTACAATTGTGACTCCACTCTGAGAGAAAGGGAATTGTATGCCCGGTTGCCCGACTTCAAGGTGTTCCAAAATTCAAAAGGTTGAGAGCTCTTTTAAAATCAAAGTCAGTTGAGGGGAATGGGCGAAGATTTGTCAAAAAGATTATCGTGCATTGTAATGATGCACCTTGGAAGAGAGGAATAAAAATGTCTTTAAATTATGATAGTTTTTCAGAAATCAGATGTGCAAAGAGACCTCGTGCAGTATTCCCTAGATGTCTAATTCTAAGCTTAGTCAGCGGTAAAGGAAGAGAAATGCAAATATTAGCATTCAGTTCAATAGGAGTAGAATATAAAGCAACAACAGAATGTTGACAGATATAAGATATTGGTTAGAAGACACTTGTAGGGTCCAGCGGAGGTTCACGAGATTGGTTCCGAAATCGCATGGTTTAAATTGTACAAACGAGGGGCGGTTGAAAGCTCCGTGTCTGTGCTCACTGCAGGGGTATCTCAATGAGATCTATCGAATGTTGAAATGCCTACTTAGAGAAGAAGTACGGAGGGTATTTCCTATAGTTCGGCAGTCCAGGATTAGAGAGGAAAGCGATGATGGTTTAGAACAGGGATGAGGCGGAATATCTTTACCCGGAGGGTGGAGCATCTGAGGGAATAGTTGTCACAGGTGGCTATGGAAGCCAAGTCACTGGGTGTATAAGAAGCAGAAGTTGACAATATCTTGATTGTTAAGGACGTTGATGTCCATGCCCAGTAGAATGGGGTTGAGGGGGATAATAAATCAGCTCTGCTACAATGGAGGAACGGACTCGTAGAGGCAAATGGCCTGTTTGTGTTCTTTTGTCTTATGGACCTTTGACCTTATATTGTGGATCAATATGTGTCACGTGATACAGCTGGCATAAAACAAAAAAGACATTTGTCCGTCATAATTAACCTGCTTCTGATCCTAACCTTTCAACCCAACAGAGGAAATCTCCTTCATTTACTATACTGACGGTAATGTTATCAATCCACACGCTAGTTCTGACCTAATAGTAGAGAAGCAAATTCAAAAAATGTCCAATCATACAACTTGCATCAGAACGATGATACTCCATCTCCTTCACGGAAATCAAATCAAGCACAACCTTCTCTTCAAGTGTTGTGCTAGGGTGTGAGATTAACGCAAATGGGGCTGCGATGGTCGAGTGGTTAATGCGTTGCACTTTGAAATCCTATGGGTATTCCCCACGTAGGATCTAAACCTGCTCGCAGCGCTCACTCTACAGTCACGCGAGACAGAAATCCAACTGCCTGCCAATAAAATTTAACACTCCTGCAGAATCCTCCCTGTTGACAACTGAGAAGTGTGGTAAATTTTAAGAATTTTACAGTACAATGCATTTCTACTCATTAAGTTGAGTTTATTTCTATTTCTACTCTAATCAATCTCCTTCAGGCAGCTTAAAATTCCATCAGTTTGGAGCTTTTTTTGGGATTTAAATGATGAAAGGCAGAGAGAGGTTAATGATAACAGTCTTTCCTGTCCAGGAGAAACCAAAACTAGGGAAATAGATTTAGAATGAGAGGGGAGTATTTGAAAAGAACGTGACAGCAACGTTTTCAGAAACAGATTCGTAAATATGTGGAATGTGCTGCTAGAAGAGGTTGATCTGGCAAGTACAACTGTTTCCTGGAAGGACGGGGCTTAGATGAATATGGGCTGCAAGCAGGAAATTGGGACTTACTGGTGGTCATAGTGGTCCGAATGGATTTTTGGTGTATCAATTTATAATTTCTTCTCGACTCATATCAGTGGGATGCGTCAGAATATCTTTGGACAGGCACAATATGGAAGATAACGGTAAAGGAGAATATTTGGCTACGAAGCCAACTGCTGCTCTGATCAGGAGATGGAGATAATGTCATATTGCTGAGCAATCATATTGTCTCTGACTCATTTTGTGCTTCTTATGAGCCAAGAAAAACAATGGAAATACGTGATGCTTTCACCACCGGGACAAATGTGTAAATAAGACTTTGATCAACTATCAATAGTCGGAATCAGAATGGACATTGGAATATTCACAGACTTCTTTCAAATTAAAAATGTCCTGCTGGTGCACATGTAGACAGTTTGCAAATGGATTACAGGAAGAAACTTGCACAGGCGCTAAAGGGACACAGGATACAAGCATCAAGATTTTTTGATCTCACCGGAGAAACATTGCAGCAGTTCCAGTCCAGGCACCAGGACTGGTCGAATCACTCCACGCAGCATACACAGATTATTCAGACTGAAAGCAGCAAGACATCCATGAGTAAGTAGACAGGCCACAGAAGGATTTAGATTCGGAAAATGGGCGGAGGTGGCAGATGGAATGCAGTGATGCAGTGCGGGGAAATGTGTGGTCATGCACTCTGATAGAAGAAATAAAAGAGTAGTCTATTTACTAAATAGAGTTGAAATGCAAAAAAAAAAAAACAAAACAGAGGCTTAAAGGGCATTGGGAGTCCTTGTGCAGGGTTCCCTAAAGGTTAACTTGCAAGTTGAATCTGTATTGAGGAAGACAAATGTGGTGTCAGCATTCATTTCAAGAGGATTAGAATATAAAGGCAAGGATAGATTTCTCATACTTTATAATGCACTGGTGAGGCCTCACTTGGGCTATTGTGAGCAGTTTTGTGTCCCTTATTTTAGACAGCATGTGCTGTAACTGGAGAGCTTTCAAGGGAGGTTTACGAACTTGATTAAAGTATGGAATTGCTTGTCACATGCAGAGTGTTGTATGGCTCTGGGCCTGTATTCACTGGAATTCAAAGAGGCGACTTCACTGAAGCTTCATCGAATGGTGAAAGAACTTGACATAGTGGATGTGGATAAGATGTTTCCTATTGTGGGAGAGTCTAAGACCAGAGGACGCAACCTCAGAATAAAGGGGCATCCTTTTGGAACGGAGATGAGGAGAAATGTCTTTAAACAAAGTGTTGACTCTATGGAATTCTTTGCCACAGGCAGCTGCGGAAACCAAGTCTGTACATATACTTAAGGAAGCTGCTGATAGATTCTTCATTGACCACGGCATAAGGGGATGCCGGGAGAACGGGGCTAAAAATAAAATGGATCATCCATCATGAAATGGCGAAGCAAACCTGATGGGACAAACGGCCTAATTCTACTACATATTTTGGTCTTATGATCCTCAATCAAGTGGGTGTAGGTGATACATAGACAGGAATGCTGTGTTGTGACAGTATGTTGATGAAAACGATAAGTTACAATAAGAACAATAAATTACAGTAAGAAAAAATTAATCCCCAAATTGGGAATCGAACACAGGCCGCGGCGGTGAATCCTCACCGATAGATCTCCAGATCTCCAGGGAAGTTACTAAATTGCTGCGCTTGACAATAGACAGCTAAAGAATAAACAAATATTATATATATATATATATGTATAATGACTAAATAAGTCAGTTGCACAGTCATTGAAAGTTTGTTAATAGCTTGGATGGTTTGGATGGTCGGGGCCTTAACTGATTGATGTTATTTCCTGCATCAGCGCTTCTGGCAGATGTACTGTTGATTGTGATGAAATAGGACTCATAAACTACTTTATGGACTCTTTTGCGTTCAGAGGCGTTGGTGATTCTATATCTGGCCATGACGCAACTGTAAAAACACTCTCCGCAGCACATACCTAGAAGGCTGTCAAACCATGCGATGAACTGCCTGAACTTTGTAGGCATCTGAGAAAGTAAAGGAGCTGCCGTGCCTTCTTTTCAATGACACTTCCGTGTGAGACCCAGGACAGATCCTCTCATACTGTAACTCCTCGGAATTCAACGTTATTAAATACCTTCTCTACTTCTGATACCCTCCCTATTTCAGATACCCGAATGAGGAGTAGTTTATGGACTACTCCATAAAGTAGTTAAGGAGTAGTTCCCCCCCCCCCACCCCGACTCCTGTAGTCAGTAATCAGCTCTTAACTTTTGCTGACAGTGAATGTGAGGTTTCCCTCCTTCCATGATTCAAGCAGACTTCAAATTTCACTGTTATAAACCGATTTACAGTGATCTTTCATACAAGAAACAACAGAGGAACCGTCGGCAAACTTACATGTGGTATTGGGGCTGCACTGAGCATCAGTCATATTTATAAAGCAAGTCGAGCATGGGCTAAGCATGCATCCATTTGGTGCACCTGTGCTGATGGTGATGGTGGAGGAGGTGTAATACCAATCAGAACAGACTGACTTCTGCAAGTGAGGAAATCGTGGACTATTGGTGCAAGGAGTTATTGAAATATAAATCTTGGGGATGATTGATTAGTTTTGAGGGAATGATAGCGTTCAATCCAGAGTTTTAGTCAATGAAGTGCATCATGATGTATGGATCGCCATTGTCTAGATATACCCTGGATAAGTAAATGGTCAATAAAATGGCATCTGTCTTTGACCTACTCTTAGCAGGCCGACAATTTGCAACAGATCCATGTTGCTCCTCAGCGTGGAGCTGATACGTTTCGTTACAAGCCGCTCAAGACAGTTCATTGTGATTGAAGCCCTCTTGACGCCGGTAAGTACCTCAGTCTGCGAGGCGAGCGGTTAAAGATATCGGTAAAACCTCCACCCAGATGACTCGCAGAGGTCTTTGGTACTAGGCCAGTTACACTGTCTCGGCTAGATGTTTTCTGTAGGAAAGCGCTTGAAAAGTAATAGATTCGCCATTGGCCACGGCATAAGGGGATGCAGCGGCCTGAAAAATGTTTCCACGTCGGCGTCACAGACAGAAATCGTGTGGACGTTGGTGACTGTAGTAATTTACGAAGATGCCTTCATGATCTGTCGGTCACAATGCTCACCAAGTGCATTGATCTCATCCGGCAGCTTAACCTGGTTGTTGGACTTGTCGCTTCATTTTTCTTGTAGGATGTGATAGCATTCAAGCCGTGTCAAAGCTTTCGAACATCTTTCAGTGATTCAAGCTTTATGCGGAATTGCCAATTCACATGTGAGACAGTTTTCTGGAGATCTTCTCGGACCTCTCGATCTTTCCATGCTCGCCAGAGCTGAAATTCAGCGATCCATTGCTCAGAAGCTTTCAGATCTCTGGGTTAATCCAGTGTTTCTTGTTGGGGAAGACAAGATTCTGAATGAATCTGCTGCGCCCTCGCAGATGAGTGTCTTTAGAATGACGATGATCACCGTTGAAACCATAAGACTATAAGATAGAGGAACAGTAGAAGGCCATTCGGCCCATCGAGTCCGTTCCGTTGTGTATTCCTTCTGGATCTTAGATGGGTTCTTGAACGTTGTCCAATCTACTGCATTGATTTTCGCGAAAACATCTTTGACACCGTTGCATCTAGTGTCTTTCTCCTCATCCTCTGCTAGTTTTGACGTAGGGGAAATGTAACCAGACGTTCAAAATTACTGATAAGTTATTTCGAAATGGAACTGTAGGCATTCTTGATTGTACTGTAACAGTGGTCGAATGTTCTGGGGCCCCTGTTATTGCTGAGTCGAAGTTTCTTTCAGTAGAAATCGCGGCAATGATTTTGAACTCCTCAGGGCAGACTGCATGTTGTTTGCCAATCGCGGCACACTATATATTGATTGCTTGCTCAGAGGCTGTTTTGTTTGTATGCGAAGTGTGGTTAGGATGACAGAGGAGAACACTGTTGTTCAGAAACAGGGACGGTACCTAATTGCTGGTCGGGAGAACAAGACTATGTACGGAAAGCATGCACAGTTTATCATGAAATAACATTCCCCCCCTCCCCCACACCACCACAACCACTTTTTGCTTTCTCCTAACGATGTGTTGATAAGCCCTCCAGCTTGTGCCCCGGTGAGCCATGTCTCAGTAAGACAGAGAAGGCAACAATCGATTATTTCCCTCCGAAACTGCAATCTCGCACGTGTCATCCATAATATGCTCTAGTAATTCTACAGGTTGTTACAAATTGCTGGGTAAAAGGACCTTCGCACCCTGTCGCTTCAGTCCGTTCTGATGTCCTACCAACCGACCTGACAATGGTAAAGGCTGACCTTTGTCGATAATTTTGAGACTACGAAATTACGTTTCGTAAAGGGATATACACGGTGCAGACTATAGCGATAAACATACAAAAAACGTACATCTGCACGTGTTGCAAGCTGCTGGCAATACGTCGCGTGTATCGCCAGTGCCATGTTGGAGCTTCGGACTTATACGCAAATCTCATGACTCGCTCAATCATTATCCATAATGCAGTCATTCTGATCAGCCTTGAGCTTAAAGACTGGATCAGTTGTCTTTACACACTAGTCCTACCATGGAGGTCAGAGGTTACCAGATACCGGGATGAATTTGCCACAAACAGCGTGGCTGTAAGAGCAGATCTGAAGATTAGTGCTGCTCTGCTTTTGCTCTAATTTTATCACCATCTTCAGGGAGTGTTCGGACTGTGATGCTGTTGTCTTTATTTGCCTCTGAGCATTACTCCTGCCGTGCTTGAAGCTCTGTATCATCCTGGATGAAGTGGTGCTAGACGGGCTGCACATTATGCAAGCAGTATGAATTTCATCCATCACCCACTCCAGGGCTTGTACCATCTACGGTAACTGAAGTTAGTTGATTCGGTAATGCTGATGGTATCCCCAAAACATGCTAATGTCCAAAGGACAAATTAGTTTTTCGTTTTTATATAGTTACAATTTAAAATGATACTTCAGTAACTCCGCCGGATTTTCTGGTGAAATTGGCCTGCTCATCTTAACCTCAGTCACCTTGACATTTCTGTGAAAATCTGTCTATTTCCTCTTTATTGTTCAATCACCTTTTGGCTGAGAGGGAACCGATTCGTTTCAGACGGAGAGAATCGCCTATGGCAACACGGCCCAAAATGAATTTGCTCCTGTGACCGTTCCCACCATTAATATTATTTGCCGAGTTACCGCCTCCTCTTCAACTTTCTTACTCTGCGTCTGCATCCTAATGGCTCGACTGGACTCTGCACCCACCTGAACGTTCAGTGACGTCAGAGTCTGCCCGGAGTCATGTGACTCCGCTGCCTGTAAACCCGGCGCTGCTCGTGCTTCACCAACGATCAGTCCAGGAGTTGGTTCTCAGCTTAGCACAGCAGATAAACACCACTCAATATAATTATACTTACTGTCCCGAGGTGTTATCTGTAGAGAAAATCAGAGAGCACACTGTATATGATTAAATTATTTTTAATGAATCTTAACGTATCTAAAAAGGGTTAGTCAAGAAAAGACAAAGAGAGAAAAAGAGAGTTTATTATAGTTAAACAGTCAAATGTGTACACATTGGAGCTCAAATCTCCCTAAATTCATAAATCTTCACCGACCCTCAGTAGACTGCAGTATCTTTGTCGAACAAGTCACGGTTCCCCCACCAGGTCTATTCCTCCAACTGGTTCTCTGTAGCGTCTTCTCTCTTCATCCTCTGCCGAACGAAGTTCCCCAGCTCGCACTAGCGTCAGGCGCACAATATAAAATCCCGCTGCCCTGTTTGGATGACTCGTCATCTCTAACTATAACCCAAACATTTTTTTTTTACAGAAAGACCATTACTTTAGCAGGGAAACCTTTCCCAGGGTGTTACGTGTATACAGATGACATCCTTATCTATTCCCGCTGTCATCCGGAGTGTTCTCAGAGGGCTCCCCGGGAATAAGCTGTACACTAATTATCATTTTTGGACTGTATACTTACCACAGCCAATGTTCAAATGGATCTTGGTAAGGATCAGACAGTAACAGGTTGGCCCAAATCATCTACAGACAAACAGGTACGGCTGTTCATCGGGTTTGCGAACTTTTATCGCCGCTTCATAGGGAATTACAGCTCTATCGCTGCTCTCATGAATACATTCACCCGGAAGACCACGGCAGGATTCCACTGGAATCATGATGCCGACCAAGCATCCTCGGAGCTAAAGCGAAGTTTCACCACTTAGCCAGTGCTGCAACGCCCAGACACATCACAGCCATTCAAAGTCGAGGCGGTTGTATCCGATGTCGGCATTGGAGCTGCCCTCTTCAGCGCTCGTCTGCCGATATCCAGCAGCCTTTCCTTCCCGTCGCTTGACTACGGCAGAGGGAAATTACTATTTTGGGAATCGGGAACTTCTGGCTGTCACGGAGGGCCTGGAGGAATGGAGACACTAGCTGGAGGGAGCAGAGTAACCGTTCTTTGCTGGGCAGGTCATAAGAATCTTTCCTATATGCAGACTGCAAACAGACTCACTCGCGTCAAGCTTGGTGGGCTGTCTTCTTCACATTGTCTAAATTCAATCTCACCTATCATCCCGGTACGAGGAATACAAAGGCTGACGCTCTTTATCGGCCACCCGACGATTCTGAGGACAATGCCAATCCAGAGCACATTCTTCCTCGCTCGTGTATTGCCGCTCTGATGATCTGGGAGATAGATGCAGAGGTGAGGGTTGTCCAACAATCAGATCCAGGCCCGGATGGGGTTCAGCCCAACCAGCTGCGGTGCGTTTCGAAGAGTCTGTCTGGTTGGACGTCCTGGAATTAACGGGAACCAGGAGTTTAAAGAGAGACGGTTTTGATGGCCATCTTTGTCCCGTATGCCCAGGACCTTATATCTGACTGTCCCACCTGTGCTCGGAACAGGACATCACGCCAGCGTACTGCGGTCTGCCATGTCAACTGCACCTGGTCCCACCTCTCAGTAGATTTTATCACTGGGCTGCCCCTGTTTAATGGAAACTCCACCAATTTGGTTGCTGGTGATCGATTTTTCCAAGGCTGCACACTTGATTGCCCTCTCCAAGCTCCTATCGGCTCGTCAGACTGCCACACTCATGATTCATCATGTGTTCAGGCTCCACGGGTTTTCTCAAGACAACATGTCTGATGGTGGATCAATTCACTTCCCGCTTTTGGAAGGCTTTCTGCTCTTTTGTCTTTCGCCTCTCGTCTGGTTAACACCCCCAATCCAATGGTCAGACTGAGAGAGTGAACCTGGAAACGGAAGCAACCCTGCACTGACTTGTTTCTTTTAACCTCCCGTTCTGGAACTCCCAATTGGTTCGAGCAGAGATAACAACCAGACTTCCTCGATGAGAATGTCTCCCTTTAAATGCCAGAAGGAACTCCAGTCTCCGATCTTCTCGGCTCAGGAGATTTACATAGGAGATCCTGCAGCTGAACACCTGATCCAATGCTACAAGTGCAACTGGAGACGAACCAGGGTTTCTTTGCTACGCGCCCAGAATCAGAATTTTCTGCAGTCTGATCGGCTCCGGCGACGGGTAAGGCCATTCATGACAGCAGAGGACGTCTGGTTGGCATGTAGGGATATCCACTGAATGTTGGGAGAACAAATTGATACCAAATGCGTGGGACTGTTTGTAGTGGAAAAGGCTGTCGAGAAGTTGTCGTATAATTGCAATTAACATCATCATTGAAGATCCATCTAGTATTCCATGTTTCCCAGCTCAAGCCGTTTAATACATCTCCCCCGTCCCCAGACAGCCCACGTCCCCTTCCTCCCCGCTTGATGGATCAGTCCCTTGTATATAAGTTGTGGAGCCTCCTGGCATATCGCCGGGTAGGTGGGAAGGTCCAGTACCTTGTGGACTAAAAAGGCTATTGTCCAGAAGAACGTGCTTGGATCCCAGCGTAGGACGTCGTGTACAAGTCGCTCATCTGGGGTTTCCATGTACACAGGTCTGTAGCGCCTCTGGCGCTGTGCCCTAAGAGAGGGGCCTTATCACTACCTCCGATTCAGCAGCACAGCAGATGCAATTGCGCTTGTCTATATACGTGTCAGCAAATTAATATTCCATTCTGATGGCATTTATATACATTATTTTCGTCGTAGTATTGTCGAGACATGAAATAAGCACAGCAACGTTTCGCTGCATGTTTGCATTAGGTCTTGTCTGAAAAATCAGACTGTCGATTCAACTGCCCTTGAAAATTAGCGGTATTCGTTTTACATTTAGTTGTTCTTTTCAGCCGCAGTGTAGGCTTCGTTTTTCATTTGAGATTTTTAGTTAATGGCTATGTGTGGTCTAGAGTTTATTGCTTATTTTCTTCCCTAAAGTCTGTTCACATTAAGGTCAATGAAATATCGACCTGCTGCATGGTCTCTCGCTCCGCACCCGGGACATATACGAAAGTAGGGACAAACACAGCTCCCGCATTCGGAACACCGAGACGATTGTCCTGAAATACTTGTCGCAGCCGAAGTATCAGATTCGATGCCACCCAGATACTTCCCGAATGGTCAAACACCCGGCGCATGTCAGTGATGGGATTCTCAGATTTATTGCAAATGTTGGCTTTATTTTCCCAGTTACGGGAGGCCCACCTCCGAACTCGTCCAGTCAATAGGTAGACTAAGGAGACGATCTTGGACGGGGTATAGAACACAAAGAAGCTGGAGCTCGAATTGCAAGATGCGCTGAGACAGGAAGCTGCAGCATCGGGTTAAAGATCCATCGAGCGTCTGGGAACCAGAATCCAGTGTTCGGAGACAGGGCGATACCAAGCGCGGAGTTGCTGCACCGAGGCGGGGAGTTGATCAGAATGATCCGGCTTTTGGAAAACATGTCAGCCTTGTGTATGATTGAATATTCAGTATGCTGGAGAAGATATAAATGAATGACCGTGGAGATTTATCAGCTCAGAGTTTCTTCAGCGAGATTGCGGGCAGCTGCAAGACAACATGCTTGAAACATTTTACCGTGTGAGAAAGATATGTTACATGGTCATTGCCGTTATTGGTGTTCCTGGTAAGAGCATCGGCGAACTAACATTTGCGGTTTTGTGTGCGTGGTCTGTGAACTCGTCCAGTCAACGACAGCGTTGTGATGCGGTGTATCATTGAGTGCAGTACAGACATTGTGACAAAACACTGTGTTCGTTCAGAAGCTCCATTGCAGTTTAATCTGTAGCCTCGGCTGAAAATATATCGGCAGCTGAAACAGTTGTAGAGTGGAAGGTCGTGGATATGGATTCATTTGGTGGATTGAGAACGGGCAGTTTTGATTTATCAATGTAATGCCGCTGTCAAAGTAAACTCCTGTCATTCACTGCGCTTGGCACTTTTACAGGTCACTTATTGTTATCCGCATCAATAGCGCAACAAGCTTTGAACTCAAATTTAAAAATATGTGTCTGTTATTAAGAAATTGCTGCAAGTTTGAAGGCTAATTTTGGGAAGCGAAACCCTGATGGTATTTAGAGGAAAGCATAGACATTGAGAGTCTCCGAAGTTCAATTAAGTATCTGTGTGGTTTCTGTGTACCTGGGCTTGTGTCCATGCCCTTTCATCCGTGTAGTGAGAGGGAGTTAAGAGGCAATTCTGCGGCATCCGTTACAAGTCAGACGGAGTCGCAGTTTATGCGACACTACGCTCTGGAAGAAAAAAAAACTTCGAAGCATTTAGAATAACGCTGCAGTAGTGTGGAGCAAGCCCTAGAAGAGGCAGGTGCTTCAATGTACCTATATTCTTATTCCTTTGCATGGTTTAGCATTAACGTGCAATATATCTGAAAGTTCAGACGGTCTGGCATCGTCTTTAAAAGCGAAAATGGAAACTTTCTGATAGGATCCATTCACACAGTCAGAAGTAAGTGTGTGGCTATAGGATATAAAGTAAGCGAGACTGAGGCATGCAAATGAAGAAAATAAGTTTACTTTCCGCATCAGACTTTGGACATGGAGAGGGACCGAGGAGGTGGGGGTCCACTGTATGGGGAGAGTGTCAGAACATGAGTGACGGGAATGGGGCGGACATCTCCAAACACTGCTCCTGTTCCTCTACAGAGTACCGTAGCCGTTCGCCCAGCATGCATTCGTGTGGGTGTCTCCGGAACCCATTTTACTCCTTTTAAACTTCCAGAAATGAGCAGCACGAAAAGTTTGATAGTTCTGTATTTCCAGATTATCTCTGCCATGAGCCTCACGGAGCGGCGGGACAGAGATTGACTCATTCTTTTTGCTGTACCCTCAGTGAATTTAGAAACGATTGCGATCCTGTCCCGGGGAAAGTGCGGACTCTCAACCTGCACCACTCGCTACCTGATGGCCATGGCAATGGGGGATCTACTAACCATCATCTTTGAGGTCATACTTTTGCGGATCAGTTATTACTTCCCCGGGACATTCCTGGACATCATCCCCCGTATGCAGTGTTATCTCTGCACTGGGACTGTTCCGTCTGGTTCACTGTCACTTTTACGTTTGATCGTTTTGTCGCCATCTGCTGCCAGAAACTGAAAACAACATATTGCACCGGGAAAACAGCGGCTGTGGTTCTGACAACAACCGGCGTTCTTTTCTGTGTTAAAAACGTGCCCGACTTCTTTAGATATCGTCCTGTGAAAGTGATTGACAATACACCCTGGGACTGTATTCTTAAATCCGGTTACCTTATGGATCCTGGTTGAGTGAGATATAGCTGGCTTTCTACCGTTCTGACGCCATTACTCTCGTTCGTGTTAATACTGCTATTCAACGTTCTGACAGTCAGGCATATTTTGGTAACTAGTCGCGTCCGTAAAGGGCTGAGGGGTCAGAGTAAGGCGGAGAACTGTAGTGACCCAGAAATGGAGAGCGGAAGGAGGTTTGTGACTTTACTTCTCTCTATCTCCAGTAGTTTCATCATCCTGTGGTCGGTTGATGTTCCCAATTCCTTTGTAACACCATTGTCGGACAGCATCCACATAATTACAACGATTCCGAATTCATACTTGAACAGTCCGGATACATGCTGTTGATATTAATTTGCTCCACAAACACGTTTATTTATGGGGTAACTCAGTTCAAGTTCTGAAAGCAATTCATCAGCGGGGCGAAATATCAGCACAAGTTAATTATTCAACTAATTAATAACAAAATATCTAACTTCTTCTAATAAAACTGGTTCAGAACTCAAGTGAGACGCAATACAGGAACTGACCATTCCGAATCTGCAGACCTCGACCACCCGCTCCTCCAATGTTTAATACCACATAACCACATAACAATCACAGCGCGGAAACAGGCCATCTCGGCCCTTCTAGTCCGTGCCGAACACTTAGTTCCACCGACCTGCACTCAGGCCATAACCCTCCATTCCTTTCCTGTCCATATACCTATCCCATTTTTTTTTTACATGACAAAATCAAACCTGCCTCTACCACTTCTACTGGAAGTGCTTAAACTCATCCGACATTTTATTTTTACTCCCGCTTTCGTTACCAGCACACCCCCTTTCGACAGTGACAGAGCGAGTCAGGATCTGAGAACACAAGAACAAATCGGCAGGCTTTTGCGTAAGAATGAAACAAAAATGAAAGCGACAGTCCACACGAGCTTACAGTAAAGCTTACACTTGTCATTCGCATTAGATACACCTGTCACCGAGAAATGCTTAACACTGCAGAACCCATGCATTCGGTTCAAACTGGAGCAATTTTCGATACAAATTCGCAATGTCTACTCTGCTTGATTGAAAGATTGTCATCTTACTGCCTGATTTCTAATAAATATCCATACGCACAAACTGCATGTTGAATCCCCTCTTCATTCACTCCACTACAATCGCATGTCTATTATTTTTTTTTTCTCTCAGCTAAAACTAGTGAAATACTAAGCATGGACATACACGAGCACACTCGTTTCTCAATTGCTAAGAATTTTGGACGATTCTCATGGTGTTTAGTATTGTAGATGTCTAGAGATTTGTATAAATATTTCCGTTTCCACCCAGTTGTTTAATATTATTCTGTGGTGACTTTGGGATGAAACCAGTTGTAGATATTACAATTTGGACAAAATATAACCTGTTCCTATACCAGAGACGTTCAGTTTCCTCTATCAAGTCAGTATATCTCTGCTGTTTTTCACTAGGTTAGAAACCTATAAACATAGAAAGCCTAAGGCACTACAGCGGCCCTTCAGCCCACAAAGCTGTGCCAAACATATCCTTACTTTAGAAATCACCTCGTGTTACCCATGCCGCTGTATTTTTTCTAAAATCCATGTACCTATCCAGGATGTTCTTAAAAGATCCTATCGTATTCCCCTCCACCGCCGCTTCTGGCAGCCCATTCCATTCAATCACCACTCTCTGCGTAAAAATCTTACACCTGACATCTCCTGTGTACCTATTTCCATGCACCTTACCCCTATGCCCCCTCATGCTAGCCATTTCAACCCTGGGAAAAACCCTCTGACTGTCCACACGATCAATGCCTCTCATCATCTTATACACCTCTATCAGGTCACCTCTCATCCTCCGTCCCTCCAACGAGAAAAGGCCGAGTTCACTCAACCTATTCTCATAAGGCATGCTCCCCAATTCAGGCAACATCCATGTAAATCTCTTCTGCACCCTTTCTATGGTTTCCTCATCCTTCCGGTAGTGAGACGACCAGACCTGAGCACAGTACCCCATGCGGGGTCTGACCAGGTTCTTATATAGCGGCAACAGTATCTCTTGTCACCTAAACTCCATCGCGTGGTTGTAGAAGGCCAATGCACCGCATGTCTTCCTAACCACAGTCAACCTGCGCAGCAGCTTTGAGTGTCCGGTTTTCTGCTTTTATCTTGAATGTGTTGGTCTTTTTTGTGTATTATTGTGCTGTCCACCTGCCCCTGTGTTGCCACAAGGAACCGCTCTATTCCGGGGAAGTGGTCACCGAGTTGGAGCCTGGCGTTGGACGCTTTCTTGTCAATAGACAATAGACAATAGGTGCAGAAGTAGACCATTCGGCCCCTCGAGTCTGCACCGCCATTCTGAGATCATGACTGATCATTCACTATCAATACCCAGTCCCTGCCTTGTTCCCATATCCCTTGATTCCCCTATCCATCAGATATCTATCCAGCTCCTTCTTGAAAGCATCCAGAGAATTGGCCTCCTCCGTCTTCCGAGGCAGTGCATTCCACACCTCCACAACTCTCTGGGAGAAGAAGCTCTTCCTCAACTCTGTTTTAAATAACTGACCTCTTATTCTCAATCCATGCCCTCTGGTACTGGACTCTACCAACATCTGGAACATATTACCTGCCTCAATCCTATCAAATCCTTTAATTATCTTAAACGTTTCAATCAGATCCCCTCTCAATCTCCTCAATTCCAGCGTGTACAAGCCCAATCTCTCCAATCTCTCTGCGTAAGACAGCCCTGCCATCCCAGGAATCAACCTAGTGAATCTACGCTGCACTTCCTCAATTGCCAGAATGTCCTTCCTTAAACCTGGAGACCAAAACTGTACACAATATTCCAGGTGTGGTCTCACTGGGGCCCTGTACAAATGCAAAAGGACATCCTTGCTGTGTATTCAATTCCCCTTGTAACAAAGGCCAACATTCCATTTGCCCTCTTCACTGCCTGTTGCACTTGCTCATTCACCTTCATTGACTGGTGAACTAGGACTCCTAGGTCTCTTTG
This sequence comes from Hypanus sabinus, assembly GCF_030144855.1. NCBI lineage: Eukaryota > Metazoa > Chordata > Chondrichthyes > Myliobatiformes > Dasyatidae > Hypanus > Hypanus sabinus. The sequence continues at coordinate 58,967,275 of NC_082706.1, read as the reverse complement.
CATTTCTCCCTTACCTAACTTGACACCGTTCAGACAATACTCTGCCCTCTTGTTCCAGCTTCCACAGCGGATAACTTCACATTTATTCACATTGAATGACATCTGCCAAGTATCTGCCCACTCACTCAGCCTATCCAAGTCTCCCTGTATTATCCTAACGTCCTCTTCGCATGTCACACTGCCACCCAGTTTAGTATCGTCAGCAAACTTGCTGATATAGTTTTCAATGCCCTCATCTAAATCATTGACATAAATCTTAAAGAGCTGTGGTCCCAATACAGAGCCCTGTGGTACCCCACTAGTCACCTCCAGCCAGTCTGAGAAACACCCATTCACTGCTACCCTTTGCTTTCTATCTGCCAACCAGTTTTCTATCCATGTTGAAACCCTGCCCCCAATGCCATGAGCTCTGATTTTACTCACCAGTCTCCTATGTGGCACCTTATCGAATGCCTTCTGAAAATCTAGGTACACAACATCTGCTGGCTTACCCTCATCTAACATCCTTGTTACACCCTCAAAAAACTCCAACAGATTCGTCAAGCATGATTTGCCCTTGGTAAATCCATGCTGGCTCGGCCTAATCCTATTTCTGCCATCTAGATGTGCCACTATTTCGTCCTTAATAATGGACTCAAGCATCTTCCCCACGACTGACGTTAGTTCTCCGTTTTCTCCTTCCCTCCCTTCTTGAAAAGTGGGACAACATTAGCCACCCTCCAATCTTCAGGAACTGATCCTGAATCTAAGGAACATTGGAAAATGATTACCAATGCATCCGCAATTTCCTGAGCCACCTCTTTTAGAACACTCGGATGCAGACCATCTGGACCCGGGGATTTATTAGCCTTCAGTCCTACCAGTCTACTCATCACAGTTTCTTTCCTAATGTCAATCTGTCTCAATTCCTCTGATATCTTATGACCCAGGCCCATCCATACATCTGGGAGATTGCTTGTGTCCTCCCTGGTGAAGACAGATCTAAAGTATGCATTAAATTCTGTTGCCATTTCCCTGTTTCCCATAACAATTTCTCCCAATTCATTCTTCAAGGGGCCAACATTGTTCTTAACTATCTTCTTTCTCTTCACATAGCTAAAAAAGCTTTTGCTATCCCCTTTTATATTCCTGGCTCGACTGAGCTCTTACCTGATTTTTTCTCTCCGTATTGCTTTTTTTTAGTTAAGATCTGCTGTTCCTTAAAACTTTCCCAATCATCTGTATTCTCACTCATCTTAGCCCTGTCATACTTCTTTTTCTTTAATGCTATACAATCTCTAACTTCCTTTGTCAACCACTGTGGCCCCTTCCCCCTCTTTGAATCCTTCCTTCTCATTGGAATGAACTGCATTTGCATCTTTTGTATTATGCCCAAGAATATCTGCCACTGCTGATCCACTGTCTTTCCTGCCAGGGCATCCGCCCATTTAACTTTGGCCAGCTCATCCCTCATGGCTCCGTAGTCTCCTTTATTTAATTGCAACACTGACACCTCTGATCTGCCCCTATCCCTCTCAAATTGTAGATAAAAACTTATCATGTTATGATCACTACTTCCTAATGGCTCCTTTACTTCAAGATCACTTATCAATTCCTGTTCATTTCACATCACCAAGTCCAAAATAGCCTCGTTCCTGGTTGGCTCAAGCACAAGCTGTTCCAAAAATACATCCCTTAGACACTCCACAAACTCCCTATCCTGGGGTCCAGCACCTACCTGATTCTCCCAGTCCACCTGCATGTTGAAATCTCCCATAACGACTGCATTACCTTTAGCACATGCCAGTGTTAACTCCCTAATCAACTTGTACCCAATATCCACGCTACTGTTTGGGGGCCTGTACACAACACCCATTAGGGTCTTTTTACCCTTACTGTTCCTCAGCTCAATCCACACAGACTCTACTTCCCCTGTTCTGAAGTCACCTCTTGCTAAGGACTGAATCTCATTCCTCACCAACAGGGCCACCCCACCCCCTCTTCCCATATTTCTGTCTCTACGATAGCACGTATACCCTGGTACACTCAATTCCCAGGCCTGATCCCTTTGCAGCCATGTCTCCGTTATCCCAACAATATCGTAGTTCCCCATTTTCATCTGAGCTTCAAGCTCATCTGCCTTATTTCTGATACTACGCGCATTCAAGTATAGAATTCTTAGCCCATTCCTCCTCTCTTTGCTTAAAACACTGTCTACTGTACCTTACCCAGCTCCTTGAACTTCCATCGGGCAAATTGCACCCTGAATTTTGATGACCTTCTCAAGATCACCCAAACCTTGTACACATTTAACCCCATGCACCTTCTGACCAACCCTCTGGATCTGGATCCCTGCCCCCTGCACATTTCGTTTAACCCCCCCCCCCCCCCCGAGCAGCACTGGCAAATACCCCTGCAAGAATGTTAGTACCCCTCCGGTTCAGATGTAGACCATCCCTTCGAAACAGATCCCAATGTCCCTGGAACAAAGACCAATTATCCAAAAACCTGAACCCTTCCTTCCTGCACCATGCTCTCAGCCTCGTATTAATGTGCATAATCATTCTATTCTTCGCCTCACTCGCACGTGGCACAGGTAGCAATCCCGAGATTGTCACCCTGGAGGTCCTGCCTTTCGGCTTCACTCCTAACTCCCTGAACTCTCTAAGCAGGACCTCCTCACTCACTTTACCTACATCATTGGTCCCTACATGGACCACTACATCTGGGTTCATGCCCTCACTCTCAAGAATAGCCTGCACCCGATCTGAGATGTCCCGGACCCTGGCACCAGGGAGGCAATATACCATCCGAGACTCCCGATCTGCCCCACAAAATCTCCTCTGCCCCCCTAACTATAGAGTCCCCTAAAACTATCACTCTCTTCTCTTCCCTCCTTCCCTTTCTAGTTGAGGGTTCAACCTCTGTGCCAGAGGCAGGACCACTACAACTCATTCCTGGTAGGTCATCCCCATCAACAGTATCCAGTACGGTATACTTATTGTTAATGGGAATGGCCGCAGGGGTGCTCTGCTCTGTCTGCCTCTCTGGACCGTCACCCATCTGCCTACTTCTTGGTTTTTTGGTGTGACTACCTCCTGATAACTCCTATCTATCTCTGCCTCCACCTCCCGAATGATCCGTAGTTCATCCAGCTCCTGCTCCAACTCCCTAACTCGGTCTGATAGGAGCTGCAGCTGGCCGCACCTTTTGCAGGTGTGGTCATCAGGGACAACTGTGTTGACCCTGACCTCCCACATACTGCATACGGAGCACACCACTGCTCTGACAGTCTCCTCCATACCTGAACTGGATTAATAGAATAAGTTTAAAAAGCACCTAGCGACCTTACCTTCTTCCCCTCAGCGAGCAATCACACAGCCTTACCGAAGTCCCCTTACGCCGAAGCCCACTTAGCCAAAGCCCAGGACTCTGCTTCCACGGACTCCGCAACACCTCCTCTGCTCAGATCGTCAAGATGCCTTCCTTGGAGGGTCATGTTCATCCATTGGTTAAAGTTTTCTTCTAAGACGATAATATCTTCGTATTTCTGGGCTGAGTTTCCACTTCAGTTCAGTGGTGTGCACGTCCTACTAGAATATGTTCGCATGGAATGTTGAATCCTGCTTTCGTTTGTAAAGAGGGTTTCTTCTTTTTTGTTAACTAGCAGGAATGCTAATTTACTGATAACGAGAATGGTATTCCTTTGTAAACCAAATGGGGATTAATGTTCTTTCTTCTGAGTCTGTAAGCTTTTGTTGACGGGCTTTTGGGCAGATCGGCGCGAGGGGGTCGAGAGAGAGGACGCAATGCTCTAAGCTGGGCGAGGATCGGACCCCAAAGGGGGGGTCCGAGGCCGGGAGATTCTCCGAGGGGGGGGGGGATGAAGCTAGATGTGCTTGGTTGACCACTCGGAGGGTCCTGAGCTGTTTGGAGAGTCCGAGGAGTTCGGAGGGTCCTGAGCTGCGAGTCGAGGAGTTCGGAGGGGATCGAATGGTGGCCAGAAGACTTCAGAAATTGAGCTCCAACGGCTGTGCACGAAGTGGTTTGGACTTTGATAAGTTTGGCGCCTTTTCTTTAATTTTCTCTTCATATATACTGTATCGTTATTAATCACTTAGTTATAGTAACCTTTATAAATTGTACTCATTTAATCGCATATGGTGTACTGTCTGTTTTTGGGTGAGGCGGGGACATCACACAGCATCCACACCAGCTGATTACCCAGTTTGGCGGGGCTGAAGGCTGCTCCCCCTAGACAAGAACGAGCTGAGCGAGCCTGAGGCGACCCAGGGGGTTACACGTTGATGAAAATATATCCTCAGAGGGTTTATTGTGAGTGGGACAGAGGGAACAGAACACCCTGTCTGAGTGTGTACAGCTCCCTCCAGATTTTGTTCACCGTCCTCCCACAGTGAGCTCACCTTCTCCTTCTCCCCCTTTCTCCACACCCCTCACCATTCTCTCACTCCTCACCACACCTTCCTCTCAGTCTGACTCCACCATCTTCCTTTACCCTCCACTCGCTATTCCTTTCTCCTACCACCCTAATGTGCCCCCTTCTTCTTCCTCACCTCCCTCTCTGACTGCTCTCACATTCACTTTCTCACACTCTCATTGCTTTTCTCCCACTTCTGTCTACATAGCCCCCACCCCCACCCTGCCCTTCACAGAGCGACACAGATTCTCACCGTGTTTATTCCAGGACAGCATCTCGTCCAGTTCACTGTGCGATGGTGAAAGAGGCACAATTGTCAACAGCATGAATAGATCAGAACCTGCAGTCATTCAGAGCTCGGTTGTGAAGGAGGAGAGACGCTGAGAAAAAAGACAGAGAGGCACAGAGGAAAAGAGAGAGAAACGTGTGCGTACAGAAAGGCAGGCAGTGTGGTGGGTGGGTGAAAAACAGACGGGTGTGTGTGTGTGTTTGTGTATGTGTGTGTGTGTGTGTGTGTTACTCGCAGATTGAGCAAGACATTGGGAGGGAGAGACAGAAACGGTGGAAGTGTTTGTGGAGAGAAAGATGGAAAGCGGGAGAGAGGGATGAGGAGAGTAGGAGGGTAAGAGATACGGGAGCGAGAGAATGGGGAGGATAAATGGAAGAGGGAAAGAGGGCGACTGGGAAGAGAGAGGGAGAATCAGCTGAGAGAGACTGGGGAGAAATAGACTAGGGGAGAAAGAGATTGGGGAAGTGAAAGACTAAGGGGAAAAGACTGGAGGAGAGAGAGAGACCGGGCGACAGACAGACTGCGGGGATAGAAAACGCAGAGAAAGGGACAGAGAGACTGGTGAGGCAGAGACTGAGTGAAAGAGACAGAAACAGAGGCGGGGAGAGAGAAACTGGGGGAAAAGAGTCTTGTGGAGAGAGTGGTAAAAGTGAGACTGGGTTAGCGACGCTGGAGGTGGAGATGGAGAGAGAGACTGTGGCGAGACAGACTGGGGAAGAGAGGTTGTAGGTATAGACTGACAGGAAACAGACTGCGTGGGGAGAGACTGGATGGGAGAGATAGGAGATAGAGACTAGGGAGTGAGATTGGGGGGAGAATGAGGAATAGAAGAGATGGGGAGTGAAAGATACTGGGTTGAGAGAAGGAGCGAGAGGTAGGGAGAGAGACAGCGGAATGAGATGGAATGGGGTAACGGGGTCGGGGGAGATAGAGACTTGAGAGAAAGGGAGACGAGGGGAAAGAGAAAGACAGGAAGGGACATGGGGGAGCCTGAAAGGGGGCATGGAAGATGGGTAGAGACAGTTGCTGACGAGACACTGCAGGTAGAAAGAGAAGCGGGGGGGGGGGGAGAGAAAGAGACGGGGGAGAGTGTGATCAGAGAGAGAGGCTGAGAGAGTCCCTGGGTCATTGAGAGCTGGAGGGAAAGACAGAAAGGCAGAGAGATCTGGAGGAAGAACGAGACTGGCGAGAGCGGGAATCTGGGAAAAACTGAGGGAAGGAGGAAGAGAGATAGGGACAAACACCTTTGGGGAAGAGAGAGACTGAAAAAGTAGAGAAAGACCAGCGGAAGGAAGGCCGGTGAATCTGGAGTGGGGAGAGAAATTTGGGAACGGAAGAGAAATCGTAGTGAGGAGGGAGATTGGTGGAGGCCCGAAAGGGGAGCGACCGCGGTGAGGAGAGAGTCCGGGACAGTAGGGGGAGAGAGAGGGAGAGGGAGAGGGAGAGGGAGAGGGAGAGGGAGAGGGAGAGGGAGAGGGAGAGGGAGAGGGAGAGGGAGAGGGAGAGGGAGAGGGAGAGGGAGAGGGAGAGGGAGAGGGAGAGGGAGAGGGAGAGGGAGGGAGAGAGAGAGAGAGAGAGAGAGAGAGAGAGAGAGAGAGAGAGAGAGAGAGAGAGAGAGAGAGAGAGAGAGAGAGAGAGATACTGGGGTCTCAGCGAGTGGCTGGAGGGAGAGAGACTGGTGGAGAGAGAGTCTAGAAGGAAAGCGTGACTGGAGTAAGTAGAAAGACTCATGGGAGTGTGAGAAACCGGTGTTAGGGAATTAATTTGGCGTCAGTAACGGAATGGAGAGATAGCGATACGGAGAGCCGGGAGATAAAAAAAAGACTGGAGGAGGGAAATAGGTACTGGCGGTTGCGAGAGAGACTAGGATGAGATGGGGAATTGTTTGTAAGAAAAAAAGGTTGTACGTAAGTACAGTGAGGAGTTAGAGGGATTTCCTTTTCGCGGAACTTTCTGGGATTGCAGCGCCTCCATCTGAAAAAGCTCAGAAACATACAACTCTTCCCGGATCACAGAACCCTCACACAACCCCACTTAACCCTATCCTTCCCACACCGTACATGCTATCTCCCTTTCCTCAGCTGGTCTTCGCGATCATCACCCTCCCCTCAACTCTCCATGGTTCCTTCCTCCCTTCCCGTCTCTTTGGCCTCATCTACCGCCTCTTGTTACGTATGTGCGTATAATGGAATTTTTGTACCTTGTCATGGGACACTCTGGGAAATTCACAGTGCGGGACATACCGACCGAATCCACCGGCAAAATAGGGACACTCGAATACCCGCGCCGTTTGACCTCCTTATGGTGAAAGAGGTTCAGTCGGTACACTCCGCGCTATCAAACAGCCGCATGCGCACCTGCCAAATTGTCGCAATCGGTCTGAGGGATGCGTGCACATCCTTATCGTGCGCTACTCCCCATCTTCACACCTTCCCTTTCCTCTGCCGCCCTGACACTGTCCACGGGGATAACACTCCTTGCAGCCGAACCCTGCGCTTTTCGGACGGCGCGGTCTCACTCCTTGTCCGTGGGCGGCGAAGTTTCCCAGGGGAACGCAGCCGGGGATAAGTCAACCTCCCGTCCAGACTGTAGTTACAGCCGGTGCTCGGGGAATGGAACTCGGGGATTACCCGGGAGGGAGCATTGCCGGCCTTAGCGTGGATCTGACCCGGACCATGGTCACCTATACCCTGGAGGACCCACCCCCCTTCCGCTTACATCTACCCTTCTTCAGCAGGGAGACCCTCCAGTGCTTAGCCTCTTTCCCGGACCCAAAACACACTACCCTTCTCTGTGCCCTTTCGGAACAACCATGGCCTTCTGTCCCGGGCGCTGAGGGATAGGAGAGGGCAGAGGAAGGAACGTCACGGGACAGTGTAAAGAGGCGTCACTCCTCTTTCGGGCTAATGACGGGAAGGCGGCGAGTTTCGCACATTCCACTTGCCTGCAGCTTCCCGGGAGGTGGTAGAGGCTTTTACCAGAGTGTGCGCGACCCTCTAGACGGCTTTCTGGTTGTATGGTCCTGAGGCTGAAAGTATCGAACAGAGGGGATGGAAGTTTGGTGATTTCTCTGACCTCTGTGGGACTGATCCTTAGAGCCAGCGGTGGCAGGGACAGTTTAGTGTGGGGAGGGGAGTCCGGATTTCCTGCTCTTGCAGGGCTTGTGGTGCTCCTGGGCTCGGGGATTCCTTGGTCCTGAATTGAAGGAAGTGCGGAGTGAGAACACGGTAATGCGGCGTTGGGCCGTGAGGAGGAGATCCTCGATGGCTTTGACTGAGTTCGTTGTATGCATTAAACTATTTATGGAATAAAAGAAACAGAAGACGTGTAAATACAATAATATTAATATTTTATTGTGATTTACTCTATTCCAGCAGCTTCACTCATAAACAGGGAACACACACTAATCCTAAGTCCTCAAAGTAATCCCAAAGACTGGTGTCAATCTCCAAACTAACGCCACTGCCCTGCTCATTGCCCACACAGCCATATCAGTCCCCAAACTAATTATACTCTCCCAAGCTCTCCCCACAGCCTGTATCAGTGCCTAGCCTAATTCCACAGCCCCATTCTCTTCCCACAGGCGTACAACTGTTCCCGGACTAATTCCGCTGCCCCTCTCTTCCTCTCACCACTGCCCTGGTTAGTCTCCAAACGAATCACACTGTCCCACTATCTCCCAACAGTACGTGTCAGTCCTCAAATCACGTGATTCCACTATCTCCCCACAGCTCTGTTTCAGACCGGAAAGTAATTAGTTGAGGGAAGTGGAATTACGATGCTCTGTGGCTGGAAACAGACCTGAAATCAGGAGCAGATGTGCTCTGGGTAATGTACAACAGAAATGTGGACGTATTGAAGGGAGCACTTGTATGGAGTTCTGAATAAGTTTGTCCCATTGAAGCAGGGCATCGATGGTAGGGTGAAGGGACTCTGGTTGATAAATGAGATATGGAACATCTAGTCAAGAGAAAGAAAGAAGTTGATTTAAGGTTTTGGAAGAAAAGATCAGACAGGGCTTCAGAAGTTACAAGTTAGCTAGAGACGAACTGAAGAATGGAATTCAGAAAGCTAGAAAGGTCTTTAAAGCACTTAGCAGGGTGGATTAAGGAAAGTCCCAAGGCATTCTATATTTATGAGGTGAAGAAGAAGAGGATGATTAGAGTGAGGATAGGACCGATCAGGGATAGAAGATGAAACATGCACCTGGAATCAGGGTGGTGGACAGGTCCTTAATGAAAACTTTACTTCACTCTTCACCTGTAAGAAGGATCTTGATGTTTGTGAGGGTGTTAGAAGGGCTGATGTGCTGGAACCTGTTGAGGTAGTGAGAGATAATGTGCTGGAAATCTTGAAAGGGTAGATTTGTTCTCTTGTGTGGTGGGGATATACCCCAGGTCACTGTGCGAAGTGAGGGAAGGGATTGCAGCTATTTTGGCGATGAACTTTGCATTGTCACTGGCCACAGAAGGAGTGTCAGAGTATAGGAGCATGGAAAAATGTATTCCTTTGTTCAAGAAAGGGAGTGGAGATAACTTCAGAAATTATACTCCAGTGTCAGACACTAATAGAGAAGATTCTTAGAGACATGATTTACAGCAATTTGGAAAAGCATATCCTGATTAGGGAAATTCTGCATGGCTTTGTGAGGGGCAGGTTATGTTTCACGAGCCGGATTGAATTCTGTGATGTGCCAAAGCAGATGATTTCTAACAGAGAGGTTGCTATGGTGTTTATGGTGATATTCAGTAAGATATTTAATAAGTTTTAGCATGGTTTCCTCCTTCAGAAAATCAGTATGCATGGCCTTCTGGGAATGATGGCTGCTGGATTCAGAATTTGCTTTTGTCCATGGACAGCACAGGATAATTATGCTCGGAGTGTTTTCTCCCTGGAGAGTGCTGGCCAGAGGTGTTCTGCAGAGATCTGTTCTGGGACACCATGTTATTTGTGGTCTTTATAAATGATTTGAATGAGGAATTCGAAGGATGGAATTAGTAAACTGGCAGATGAGAAGAAGAAGATTATAACAAGGGAGAGAGTGGGACCACATAAGGACAGAATGGGAGGGTAAGGGGCCTAGCATTTGCTTGGGGACAAGTAATGTGTGTGAGCTCCATAATGAGTACTTTACATCAATAGATACCAAAGAGAAGGACATGGAGGGTGTGGAGATCATTGCCAGGAGTATTAATATGCTCAGGCATTTTGTAGTATAGGAGGAGCGCTGAGTAGTTCAAATAGCAATAAGTTGGATAAGTCCCTAGTGCCTGATGGGATATGCCCCCAGTAACTGAGGGGAAAGTGAAAGGATTGCGGGGCCTTTGCGAATACCTTTGTGTCCTCCATAGCCACAGCCGAGGTCCTGGAGGACTGATGAGAAGCTCACATTGCTCCATTGTTCAAGAAGGAAACCAGCGATAATTCTGGAAACAATAGACTGGTAAATTTCACATCAGTGGCATGGAATGTGCTGAAGAGAATTTGGACAGAAGGGATTTATGATTATTTGGAAAACCATAGTCTAATTAGGGAATGTCAGCATGGCTTTCTGTGGGGCAACTTGTGTCTTACTACCTTGATTGATTTTATTGATAACGCGACAAGGATGATTGAAGGTAGAGCTATGGTTGTCATTTCATGTTAAGGAAGGCATTTCACAAGGTCCCACATGGGAGGCTTATCCAGAAGATTAAGTTGCATGGGACCAATGGTGAATTGGCTATCTGGATTCAAAACTGGCTTGCCCTTTGGAAACAGAGTGTGCTGGTTGAAGGGATCTATTCTACCTGGATGTATATGATCCAGGTGTTGTGCAGGAATCTGTGCCACCTCTGCAGTTTGTGTTGCATATAACCGACCTGGCTGAATACCTACATGGGTGTGGATCGCACAGATGACTGGCAATGAATACAAAGGGACATACTGTAAATCAATTAGGGCAAACTTGGGTTGTTTTCTCTTGAGTGCTGGAGACCGAGGGAAAAACTCTGATAATTTATAAGATTATGAGAGGTATAGAGTAGGCAGACTGTATCTCTTTTGGGGGGTTAAAATGTCTAACACTAGAGAGAATGCATTTAATATGAGAGGGGGTCAGTGCAAAGGAGAAGGGCAAGCTCTGTGTGAAAGGCAAGTTCTTTTACTCAGATTTGTTGCCGCCTGGAATGAGCACCTGGGTCTTGGTAGAGACAGGCGCATTACATACTTTTAAGAGACTCTCACATAGGTATGGGAATGTGAGGAAAATAGGATGTGGATATTTTGAGTACATAATGCATTAATATAGACAACCATTGGTTTATGATTTTACTTGACCACTTCCTTGGGACTATAAACATTTTGGATTGAGGGGCCTGTTCCTGTGCTGTACTAATTTAACTTCTGTGTCAGTGTTACATAGAAACATAGAAAACCAACAGCACAATACAGGCCCTTCAGCCCACAAAGCTGTGCTGCACATGTCCCTACCTTAGAATTTATCTAGGGTTAATCGAACCCTTGATATGTCTGAGCTCCAAGTACCTATCCAGAAGTCTCTTAAACAACCCAATCGTATCCGCATCCACCATCGCCACCAGCAGCCCATTCCATGCACTTATCACACTCTACTTATCTCCAAGTACCTTAAAACTGTGCCCTCCTGTGTTAGCCATTTCAGCCCTGGGAAAAAGCCTCTGACTACCCACACGTTCAATGCACCTCTTGTACACCTCTATCAGGTCACCTCTCTTCCCACCGTTGCTCCAATGAGAAAAGGCTGAGTTCACTCAACCCATTCTCATAAGGCATGATACCCTGTACAGGCACATCATTGTAAAACTTCTCTGCACTCTTTCTATCGTGTCCACATCTTTCCTGTAGTGAGGCGACCAGAACTGAGCACAGTACTCCAAATGGGGACTAACCAGGGTCCTATTTAGCTGCAGCATTAACTCTCGGCTCCTAAACTCAATCCCACGATTGATGGAGTCCAATGCACCGTATGCTTTAATAACCATACAGTCAACCTTCGCAGAAGTTTTGAGTGTCCTATGGACTCGGACCCCAAGATCCTTCTGATCCTCCACACTGCCAAGAGTCTTACCATTAATAGCATATTCTGCCATCATATTTAAGCTACCAAAATTAACCACCTCACACTTATCAGGGTCGAACTCCATCAGCCACTTCTCAGCCCAGTTTTGCATCCTATCAATACACTGCTCTAACCTCTGACAGCCCTCGACACTATCCACAACACCCCCAACCTTTGTGTCATCAGCAAATTTACTAACCCATCGCTCCACTTCCTCATTCAGGTCATTTATAAAAATCACAAAGAGTAGGGGTCCCAAAACAGATCCCTGAGGCACCCCACTGGTCACTGACCTCCATGCAGAATATGACCCTCTACAACCACTCTTTGTCTTCTGTGAGCAAGCCAATTCTGGATCCACAAAGCAATGTCTCTTTGGATCCCATGCCTCCTTACTTTCTCAATAAGCTTTGCATGGGGTACCTAGTCAAATGCCTTGCTGAAATCTATATACACTACATGTACTGCTCTACCTTCAATAAGAAGCTGATGCTGAGTCTGTTTCTTGTACTCAAGGCAAATGCCTTGGAAGTATCCCAGGCTAGCAATTATTGTTACTTGTCGTCTATATCAAAAATTATTTGGGAATGAATAGGGTATAGTTAGTAAGTTTGAACGTGGAACATAGAAATCTACAGCATATTACAGGCCATTTAGCCCGCAATGTCCTGCTTACCATGTAAACTACTGTAGAAATTATCTGGAATTACTCTACAACATAGCCCTCTATTTTTCTGAGCTCCATGTACCTATCTAAGTGTCTTTTATAAGACTCTATTGTATCCACCACCACCATCCCCAGCAATGCATTCCACACCTACCACTGTGTACAAAAACTTACCCGACATCCCTCTCTACCTACTTCCAAGCGTCTTAAAACTATGCCCACTCATGTCAGTTATTTCATCCAAGGATAAAGCCTCTGACTATCCACACAATCAATGCCTCTCATCATCTCGTACACCTCTATCAGATCACCTCTCCTTCTCCATCACTCCAAGGAGAAAAGGCCAAGCCAATCCGTAGCAAGTTCAATTACTTTTTTTTTCGGAAAATATTTTGTATAAACTCTCCCCTATATTTACATCTCCCCACTCAGAAGTAACCAAAAGCTACTTCAGAAGAAGCAAAACTTAAAAATGAGCAAGCACTGAGGGAATGTGAGTGACTTTAGAGAGATGGGATATTGACTATAATGTAGAGTGATTGTAACTGGGTCTGACAGAGACATAACTGGTACCTTGGGCATATTCAGTCTCACCCTAACTACTTCCTACCTGACTTTGTACAGGTATGCAATGTCTGAAGGACTAGTGTTTGAGTAAATGAGACTTCCTAAACTTTCTCCTGACTGAATCACTGGAAACTCCGAGTCAGAAAGGTTCTCTCCAGTTGATGGTCTGAATCCTCGGGCAGGTTCACTATCTGCTGTTCCCTAATCTTCAGTTGTGGTTCACTTCCAGTTGTGGGCTTGTCTTCCAATAAATCTCTCACGGCAGGTCTAACTTTAACCAGAGAGACAATGAAACACTTAACAATACAAAGGAGGACATTTCGGGTTAATATTCCTAAAAACAAAACTCACTGAAATTCAAATTTTGAAGACAATTGTAACAATCTCAGTGAACAAATGTTTAATTGTCCCTCACATGTCATAAAACGATATGGGATAGAAAGGAGCCATCATGCAGTCATGTTAAGACATAAGACACAGGAAAAGTAATCAGTAATTCGATTCATCTGGTCTGCCCCACCACTCAACCATGCCTGATTTTCATTCCAACACCATATTCCTGCCTTCCTCCTGCAACCCTGAAGCTACTTAGCAATCAAGAATATATTAATCTCTGCCATACATACAGCCAAATGGCAGCCTCCACCACCCGTTATGGCAACAATTTCCACAGTTTAGCCACCCTTTGGCTGAAGAAATTTTTCTAATCTTAGTTTTAAAGGGAAGCTTCTTTATTCTGAGACTGATCTCAGATCAGACTCTGTCTAATGTCATCATCTCCATGTCCTCTGTATTCAGGCTTCTTACAGTATTAAGACTGCTGGGTCCAATTCTACTGCTGCAAACATTTAATGAACACCTCACTCTGTGAGCGATGGAATGAGATCTCATCCACTCCTCAGTCATTGCTTCCAAAGGAACTCCAGAAACAAACATCTGATCCCAGACCAGAAATATTCACTCAACACTTCATGAGCCTGAACAGCTCGATCCCCGGGTCCATTTTACTTTGGTCAATATCTGTGATATCCCAGGACCCAACCTCACAGGGCCACACAGCTGAACCTGTCACTTACTGACCCGAGAATCCTCGCATATCGTCGCTACATCTCACAGAGAGTGGTGTGTGCGGGGAGTTCCCCAAAACCAATGTTCATCTGCCCCAGAGTTCTGATTCATTGTGGAAAGAGGAACACCCAGAGCAATCTGCAGAAGTACTGACCTGGTCCAAACCACAAATACTGACAGTTCCATATGCCCGTAGTCTACATTCCAAGGTAATAACCCGAGCACCAATTTTCCCAGGGAATCCTTTTTACTGGTAATATATTGCAGTGCCTTGGCCATTCAGAGTTCAAACACTAACACTCCTGCGTCAACCAGTGACAGAATGGGAACCTGATAATCCTCTGACTGGGCCAGAGATTAGACTGAAAACCCTGGGCGTAGTTCACCAGTAGGCAGGGTCACATTTCTTTGTCTCCAGCAATTAAAGTGAACACATTTTATCATTACCATATTGCTAAATGGGATCTTGCCCAATACAATTGGCTGTCACATTTCCTGCAGCAGGCAAACAGGAATAAAATGCTTTTAATATAAAATTGAAATTAAAATTCTGGAAACTCAGTACATCAGCTTGGATGTGTGGAAATATGAACTGGAAGACCTCGTATCAGAACTGGGACTAACCGAGATGCTGCCCGATCTCCTGAACATTTCCAGCATTTTCTCTTTTTCTTTAAATGATGAGCAAGTGATTACAAAGTATTTGTGACAGCCTGAACAAAGTTGCACAAATGTAATGCCCACATTCATTAGTTTTCTCTTCATCCCAACACCGGGATAATACAGTCAATGCTCACAACATCCTCCCCACGCTACTATCAATCTGTTACATCTGCTCCAGAGCTACTAACTCTCACTGAGGGGCAGGGACCACAAAGCGAAAAAATGTGCACCACTCCCTGCAGATCCTGTGAGCTGTTCCTGGCAACACAGAAACTGGTTCTCCAAAAATGACCAAAAAAAGGAAATAACACACTCAAACTTAAATGCTGTCAGTTTCCTTCCGACAAAGATGAACACTTTGCCATTTTGTAAAGTTGAAACTGAAATTTTAATAGCTGTCTTTTCCCTATCTTCTTCTGTATTCAATAAATCCTCCAGTAGCTCTAGGTAACAAACACCGATTTCAGAAGTAGTTCATTGAGGCGAAATACTTCACAATGACAAACGATTGTTGATATATAATCATTGTTGGGATACAGGCTGGACAGAGGTTGAACAAGATGGTTGATATATTTGACTGAGCTAGTGGGATACAGGTTGGATAGAGTTTGAACAAGATGATTGATGCATATCATTGAGGTGGAGGGATACAGGCTGGACAGAGGTTGAACAAGATGGGCAGGGAATGAGCAGATAGAACCAGGTTGGAAAAGGGATCAAGAAAAATCACTGATGATCCTCCAGCGATACAGATACTGAATTAACAGTACACACTACTGTATGAAAGATTCTAAAATGACACAAATAGAACAAATAGGAAATCTGGAAAGTACTCCTTTCCCCTCACCAATTTTTGAATCAATAACACCATGGAAATGCAATGCAATCAATGCAGCACGGAAAGTATCTCATCCAGATACTTCACATGTACGTATGGCTGCTGTTCTGCCCAAAACTGCAAGGAACTATAGAGAACTGAGGACAGAGCCGAGCACATCATAGAAACAAGACTCCTCTCCATGGACTCTGGGATCACTTCCCACTGTATCAGTAATGCAGACAGTGTACTCAAAGATCCCCAGAACCGGGGACATTCTCAGTTCTCACACATTCCCCATTAGGCAAGGTACAAAATACCAGGCTCAAGGACGGTTTCCTTTCTGCAGTTATTGGCAAATTGAGTGTTTCCCAGTGTGATAAGATGGACTTCTGACCTCAGTGTTACTCGATGTCACCTTTCACCATTTGTCTACCTGCATAGCACTTTCTCTGTGACCATAATCGTTTGTTACACTGTTATTGTTTTTACTTTATATATCACAATGCACAGTTCTAATGTATTGATCTGCAAGACAAGAATTTCACTGAACTTAGGTACATGACAATTACAAGCAGATTCCGAAACACTATAAGACATAGGAGCAGAATTAGGCCATTTGGCCCATCAAATCCTCTCCCCCATTTAAACATGGCTGATTCTTATTTCCCCTACTCAGCCCCATTCACCGACCTTCTTGCCGTAACCATTGATGCCGTGTGCAATCTCTGCCTTAAATACATGCAGCAACCTGGCCTCCTTAGCAGCTTGTGGTAACAAATTCCACAAATTCACCACCCTCACATTTTGAGGGGTGCACTCTTGCACCCTCTAAAGATCCTTTCCATATCCACTCTGTCTCAGGCTTTCAACATTTGAAAGGTTTCAGTGAGATCACCCCTCATCCTTCTATATTCCAGTGAATACAGATCTAGTGCAATCAAACTTAATTCATATAATTAACTCTTCATTCCGGAATCATCCTTGCGAACCTTCTCTAAACCCTCTCCATTGCCAGCACATCTTTACTTAGATAAGTAGCCAAAAAACCGACCACAATACTCAAGGTGAGACCTCACCAGTGCCTTATAAAGCCTCGGCAACACATCCTAAATTATGGACACAGTTTGGGAACAACTGGGCTCCTAGCAATAGTCCCTACAACACTGATTGGGACATCCTGCAGGCCCAGGAAAGGACTGGCTATATTTTCTCTTTACAGACAACAGACACAGGAGCAGGCCATTCGGCCCGTACAGAACATTATCACCATGTCACACACTAGGTGGTGTAGTCAGTAATTTCCATACAACCAGTATCCTGCCACCCGAGCAGGGACCTCAGGTTTATTTGAGAAGGAGGAACATCGAGCCCCATCTGTAGCAGCACAAGCCTGGGATGAGGCATAAACAATGCCAGTTACATACTCTTGATGTCCCATCCCAGGAATATAGCCCAAGCATCAGCTCTTCCAGGACTCTCTCTTGTTGGTAATATACTGTAGTGTCTCGGCTGATCCCAGTTCTAAAACTAAATCTCCCCTCCATCCCACAACAGAACTGGGACATGATGATGCTTCGACTGGGCTGGTGACCGATGGGTCATCAATGGGTGGAAGTACGTTTTAACAGGTCTCCAGCAGGTAAATTCAACACATTTGTTCATTATCTTATGTTGAGTGAGATCTGGAGTAGCACAATTTACCATGACATTTCATGTGGTGCAACAGGGACAAAATTCTGTTAATATAAAATTGCAAATAAAGCACTGGAATCTCAGTACACAGTTTTTTTTTAAATTATGCAAAAATATTGACCGATTTTGAGATGTTTGTGACATCCTGAACACATTTGCACAAATGCAATTGCTATATTCATTAGTTATCTCTTCATTCCTACATAAGCATCCTGGCCTCACCACCTCCTGAGGACACCGTCTCTCCGCTGAGGGGTGGTGGCCAGAGAGCAATAAAAATGTTCAAAGCTGCTCTGGGGGGCTGTCACCCTGGTGATGGAGGAAGTGGCTCAGCCAGAACTAACTGAAAATAGGAAAAAAGGAACTCAACCTCATACGCTCTGAGTGGCATTATGACAAACATGAACAGCGAACTCTCAGCTATTTTGCAATGGGAAAGCTAAAATTCCAGTTGTTGTTTTAACCCAATCTCGAGACGTGCATCCAGTTAATCTGTTTTTAGTCCATCTCCTCAGAGTTTTCATCAGTGCAGCTGTCTAAAATCAAAACACATTGTTGGATGCTACAAATGTCAACTATGGGATATTTACAAAAGACATCACTCAATGCATTTGTGTTGATAACCCTGAAATTTTCATCTTTGTTCAAATAAGTGATTAAAAGTCCATCAGATTTTTGTGTCTGCAGATAATCTATAGCTATGTTCAAGCCCAGGCATTGATACAGGTACAATTCAGATCCTGCTACGGGACAGGATGATGAAAGAGAAGGTCCCCAGATACAAATGAATATATTGAGATTGTGACCCCAGATCCTAGACTCCCCATTAGCTATCAAAAAATATCTCCCAATGATGAACGTGCTCATCTAGTCATGAGGCCGAAAGAGGTGGCGGAAATTTTGAATGACATCTCTGTGTCCGTGTTTCCTTGGGAAACAGATAGCGACTACAGTAATGAGGAAAGCTGGTCAAGTCATGGAGTTTATACGGATTACACCACAGGAGCTAGCTATCTTGAGGTGAATTAGGATGGATAAATCCCCAGGGCTTGATAACATGTCCCTCGAACCTTGTGGCTGGCTAGTGTAGAGATAAATGGAACCAGCAAATGTCATGAAATTTGTTATCTTTACAGGAATAGTACAGTATATTAAATAATAATGAAGAAAATCAAATATAACAATAATGAACCGATTCCCCATTTTAATTGCGTGTGAATATTGCACAGACTGAGTTGCTGATTTGGAACTTCTGGAGAAAGGCTTAACTGAAGAGTACAGATTTTTAAGTAGCGCAGATAAATGGAACAGGCTTAAATCTCCCAGAAATACAGTCAAATATAAGGAAATATTGATAGAACTTCGATCTGAATGGAGTCAATTAAAGGAAAATGCCATTTCACAGTGAAGGGACGAGACCCAACTGGATCACATTATCTTGTCTGGATGGATGAAAGGTGAAAGTACACATACCCGTGGAGCAGCGTCCCGCAGCTGTTGCAGATTTCCGGTAAATTGGGAGTGCGCGACGGGATAACGTGACCGGTGGAGGACCACCAACCTGAACTGGTGACTCTGATCCTCGCTCCTCACACGCTGCCTGACCCATTTCCCAATGGATTTCATATGTACAGCAGATACATTTTAAAATTTATGTTCTTGTCTGCGCCATCCCCTACACCTGGGTCACAGTCACAGGTTTGATTCCCATCCTGGTCGGATACACAATTCACACCAAAACTCTGCATGTACAGGTTTCATTCAGATCTCCTTTATAAAAGGGTATGGAGAAATTCACAAGCATGTTGCCAGGAGTAGACGACCAGAGTTAGAGGAAAAAACTGAATTAGTTTGTACTGTATTCCTTGGAACTTAGATGTCTGAGAGGAGATTTGATGGAGATTCTTAAAATTATGCGAGGTATACATCAGGTAAGTGCAAGCAGGCTTTTTTAACTGAGGTTGTGTGGAACAAAATCCATGAGTTCAGGTTGGAAGGTGAAAAATTTAAGGGGACATGGGGGAAATTTCCATTTCTGTCTATCCTACAAAAGTGGGTGATCTCACATTTCCCACATTGGACTCCAGCTGATCTGTCCTTTCCACTCCTTGTTTTTTGCCTTTGTTACCCTGAAACCTTTTGACACAGAACATAGAACAGCACAGGAAAAGGCCATTCAGCCCACAATTCATTCCAAATGAATTAAATTAGTAATCAAATGTCAAACTAAACTAATCCCTTCAGCCTACACAATGTCTATGAGCATCCACTTCCCTCACATTCATGTGCCCCATCAAAACGTCTCTGAAAAGGCCCCAGTGTAATTGTGTCTACACCACTCCAGTCAGCACATTTCAGTGAACCACCACTCTCTATGTAAAATACACTTGTTCCTCACATCTCCTTCAACCCTGGGATAAATATATTGTCAGTCTCCTCCATCTTTGCTTCTCATAATGTTATTAACCTCCAAAGTCACATCCTAGCTTTTACCACTCCAGAGAAAACAGCCCAAGTTTGTTGATCCTCTCGTTACAGCTCATGCCCTCTATATCTTGGCAATATCTTGGTAAACCTCTTCTGCACCCTCTCCAAAGCCTTGACATCCTTCCTCGAGTGGCGCAACCAGAACTGTATGAAATAATCCAGATTTGGTCGAACTAGGGTCTGATGAAGCTCAACGCTGACTTTTGAACTCAATGCCTCAACTAATAAGGACCTCCGTGCCAATTGACTTCTTAACCACCTTGTCAATCCTGTTCAGGGAGATATAAACTTGGGCTCCAAGATGACTCTGCTAATCGAAATTATTCAGGGTCCTGCATTTTAGAGTGTACTATCACCCTATATTTGACCTACTGAGGTGCCAAGATGATCCTCACTATTCAAATCTCACTGAGTTCTCTCAGGTACTGCTGAATTTATTGCCTAGTGCACAAGTACAGGAATGTAAAGGTACAGAGAAACACTGACTTGTAGCAGCATCACAGGCAAGTACATTCAGATAATACACGGAACATAAATTATACAATTCTTTGTCATTATCAATACACAAGTATACAATTTTGTGTCAATAATAGAATTGGAAATGGTGAATTTGGTCCCTCAGCCAAAATGTTGTCACATAGGAACAGGAGCAGTCCATTCAGCCATTCCAGCCCGTTCTGTCATTCAAAAAGTCCCCAGTCAGTTCATTGACCCTCAAAACCACTCCTATTCCCACGTTCCCTGGACCATTGGCCCTACTTGCAGGACAAAGTCTGTCGGTGTTTGTTCCGCCAATGTAGTGAATCCCTCTGCTCACCACCAACATGGGTCCAGACATTGCCACAGATGATTCCCTCCCCCCGTTCCACATCAGGACAAATATCCTGTCTGCCCCCTCACATCGTCTTTATTCTTTCAATTAAATTCACCCCCCATCCCACCTTCCACTGTCAAGATCTCTCCTTGGGGAGCCGGCGTTAAGTCGATGGGCCATGCGTCCTTTTCCTACCTCTCAGCTGTACATCAGACTCGGCCGCAGGAGACAGTTTCACAAACTGCTCCCTCCCGCCACTCCTCCAACCTCCCTCAGAGGGAAGTGGAAATAACTCAAAGAGCGGGACATTTACATGGCAGTTTGTTCCGCTGCGCCAGGGCATTTTGGGCAGAAGCAAGAGACAAGATCAGCCGGGGTAAAACCCTCACGGCTGGTTTGCCTCTGCTATTGGGTATAAATTGTAACTGACATCTATCTCCATGCATCAATTGGAATAGCGCAGCCAGTAAATACTCTGTTGACAATTGGTGGGGGGCGGTTGGCGGGGAGGGGGCACGTGATAGTTGCCTAGCGGTTCAAAAGACCAAACCTAAGCTGAGTAGCGAGTGTGAAACATAAGGCAACGCGCAGGTGATGGCAGATACTGGTAACAACAGGCACGTGGGAACGTCAGTGTGATGTCACGTGTGGGACAGCACTTGGAAATAAAACACATAATGAATGCATCTTGTGATTTCAGTGGGACAACAAAATTAAGAACATTTCATCACTAAATCCAATGTTTTGTGATATAAATCCCCTGCTAAGTACCCGGCTGTGCCATGTTGTTGGAGGAGAAGACAGCTTGATGCTGTCCACCAAGATACACTCAACCATGCTCAAGCAGCAGCAAAGCAACAACACCCCCACCAACAGAAAATGCATCGGCCTCCTTTACTGAGCACACAAGTGTGCAGCAAAGCATCAATAGACACAGATTTGCAACACCCAAAAAAATACCCGTTCACCCAACAAACTTGACACACAACACTCTTCCTCTCTCCGATAAGGGAAAAAGTGTTGTTCCCATTTCAGTGAGAGAGGAGACATATTAGTCAACCAAAAGCTTCTAGATCCTGCTGTTTTTGATTCCTGGTAAAGTAAACACCCTGACAACATGGACCAGAGATACCTCTTCCTTTAAAGTCAGTGAACCATTCAGACAGTTGATCTTTGAAAGGAATTACGTTTTTTGGTCATTAAAGTTCGCCCAGAGTGGTTTAGCTGTAGTTGACGTTGAGGTTGGTGGTGTCAAAGTGAAAGGGCAGAACCGCTGAACCCTCTCTGTTGACAAAAGAGTCCTTGCAGCTGAGGCAACAATTGACCTGCAAATCTTTTGGAGTCGTCTATTATGTCCAGTGCTCACGACGTGGCTTCATTTACATTGTGTCACCAGAACTTCCACATTTGTGCCAGGCAGGGTTTTTTGGTGGCGTCCCATTTCATGCAGACAGAGGTGGGTTTTGCAGAATGATGATCTGGATGCCGTTCTTTAATGTACAGGGAGAGGAGTCTGATGTTTTTTCTGAATGACTTTCAATTTCATTCTTTATTTCATAGCCCTCTGGAGAAGAAGAAAATAGAGCTGTATATGGATACATGTTTTAATAATAAACAAACAATAAACCTTTGAATCATACGCTATAAATGGGATTTACTGGTGTCAAAACATTTTAATTCTGATTCCCATTACTATTCTGACATGTCAATCTATAGACCCCTCTTATGCCAAGATGAGGCCACCCCCAGGGCCCAGAACCACAAGCACCTTATATTCCCAAAGTGTTGGTGGAACACAGCAGGTGAGGCATCATCTATAGGGAGAAGCGTTGTCGACGTTTCGGGCCGCAGCGTTGACAGCGCTTCTCCCTATAGATGCTGCCTGGCCTGCTGTGTTCCACCAGCATTTTGTGTGTGGTGGTTGTTGTTGTTTGAATTTCCAGCATCTGCAGATTTCCTCATGTTTGCACCATATATTCCGCCTGATTACCAACCTCCCCCCCCCCCCCCCCGGCCCCCATCCAGATGGCATGAATATCGGTTTCTCCTTCTGGTGAATAAATTTACCTCTCACTCCAACTTATGCTCTGACCTTTCACGTTCTCTCACCTGCTTATGACCTCTCCTTGGGTCCACTCCTCCATCCCTTTCTCCTATTGTCCACTTTCTTCTCTTATTACATTCTTTCTTCTCCAGCTCCTGAGCTTTTCCACCTACTTGGGTTCAACTATCACCTTCCATCAAGCCTTTTCCTCACCTGCCTTGTATTTATTCAGATATTTTCCCTACTTCTCAGTCATGAAGATGGGTCTCAACCAGAAACGTCAACTGTTCACACTTTTCAACAGCTGCTACCTGACCTACTGAGTTCCTTCTGAAAGTTGTGTGTGTTGCTTTGGATTTCCAGCATCTGCAGACTTTCTCTCATCAGCAGAGTTATCATGTTCATGATTTACCTCTCCGTTGTCCCCCTGGCCTCTGGTCACTGGTGATGCTGTGGGGACCTCCGGCCACGGGTGGTGCTACAGAAAGATCCTCTGGTCCCTGGTGATGCTGTGGGGACCTCCGGCCACTGGTGGCGTTACAGAGAGATCCTCTGGTCCCTGGTGATGCTCTGAGGACCTCCGGCCACTGGTGGCACTAAAGAGAGATCCGGGTACCGGTGATGCTGCAGGAATCTCGGACCACTGGGGGGAGGGGGTGGGGCGATGTGCAGACCTCCTGCCAAGGGTGGTGCTACGCAGGCACAATGCCAAACCTATGGGTTGCCGATGGTTTCCTATTCTAGTGGGTTGATCTTGAGTTTCTGTAAATTGAGGCTGCCGGGTGGCTCGAGGCTTTGGGCTCTCCATTCACATCTGGTACCCACCTCTGTGGTTTCTTGTTCCACATATAACAATTATAGCACAGAAACAGTCCATCTCGGCCCTTCTAGTCCATGCCGAAAGCTTACTCTCATCTAGTCCCACTGGCCCACACTCAGCCCATAACCCTCCATTCTTTTCCTGTCCATATACCTATCCAATTTTACTTTAAATGACAATACTGAACTAGCCTCTACCACTTCTACTGGAAGCTCGTTCCACACAGCCACCACTCTTTGACTAAAGAAATACCCCCTCGTGTTACCCTTAAACTTTTGTTCCCTAACCCTCAACTCATGTCCTCTTGTTTGAATCTCCCCTGCTCCCAATGGAAAAAAGCCTATCCACGTGAACTCTATCTATCCTCTTCATAATTTTAAATACCTCTATCAAGTCCCCCCCTCAACCTGCTATGCTCCAAACAATAAAGATCTAACTTGTTCAACCTTTCCCTGTAACTTGGAGGTGCTGAAACCCAGGTAACATTCTAGTAAATCTTCTCTGTACTCTCTCTGTTTTGTTGACCTCTTTCCTATAATTCAGTGACCAGAACTGTACATATATCCACCACACACATGAAAAATAAACTTGCTCCTTGTCTCCACTTAAATCTCTTCAGTTTCACTTGAAGCCCGTACTCTGGGGAAATGACTTGTGAACTGCGTTATCATAAATATGCTCCCATTGAGATAAGTGTGCGAAACTAACTTGGTCATTAAGCAGTGGCAAAGAGGAATACTTTCATGAGTTGCCTAACTTGGATGAAGATAGCAGAGTAAATGAAGAGTCAAGGGCAGGTCGTGCCTTATGAGCCTGACTGAAATTTTTGAGGATGTGACTAAACACATTGATAAATGAAGTGCAGTAGATGTAGAGTATCTGGATTTAAGCAAGGAATTTGATAAGGTGCCCCATGGAAGGCTTATTTAGAAAATAAGGATCAGGGGATCCAAGGGGACATTGCTTTGTGGATCCAGAACTGGCTTGCCCACAGAAGGCAAAGAGTGGATGTAGACAAGTCATATTCTGCATGGAGGTCGGTGACCAGTGGGGTGCCTCAGGGATCTGATTTGCGACCCGAACTCTTTGTGATTTTTATAATGACCTGGATGAGGAAGTGGAGGGTAGGGTTAGTAAATTTGCTGATGACACAAAGGCTGGAGGTGTAGAGGGCTGTCAGAGGTTTTGGCTGGATATTGATAGGATGCAAAACTGGGCTGAGAAGTGGCAGATGGGGTTCAACCTAGATAAGTGAGAGGTGATTCATTTTGGTAGGTCAAACATGATTGCAGAATATAGTATTAATGGTAAGATTCTTGGCAGTGTGGAGGATCAGAGGGATTTTGGGTCCGAGTCCATAGGACGCTCAAAGCAGCTACACTGGTTAACTTCATCAGGACTAACTGAAAGGAAAGATAGTAAAAGATTTGAAAGTAGGAGGGGGAGGGGGAAATACAAAATGATAGGAGAAGACCTGAGGGGTGGGGTGAAGCTGAGAGCTGGAAAGGGGATTGGCAGAACAGATATAGAGCTGGAGAAGGGAAAGGATCATGGGACGGAGGCCCAGGGAGAAAGAAAAGGGGAGGGGAGCACCAGAAGGAGATGGAGAACAGGCAGAGTGATGGGCAAAGAGAGGGGGGGGGGGAAGTTAGTCAGGACTTTCAGTTAGTCTTGACGAAGGGTCTCGGCCCAAAACGTCGACAGTGCTTCCTCCTATAGATGCCTGGCCTGCTGCGTTCCACCAGCATTTTGTGTGTGCTGTTTGAATTGCCAGCATCTGTATATTTCCTAGTGTTGTGGGCGCAGGTTAACTCTGGGGCTAAGAGGGCATAAGGTGCATTGGCCTTCATCAATCGTGGAACTGAATTTAGGAGCCGAGAGGTAATGTTGCAGATATATAGGACCCTAGTCAGACTCCATTTGGAGTACTGTGCTCAGTTCTGGTCGCCTCACTGCAGGAAGGATGTGGAAGCCATAGGAAGGGTGCAGAAGAGATTTACAAAGATTTACAAAATACTCATAAAGGGCTGTCAGTAAGTTGTAGACATAGTCAGAAAGTATGACTCGTACAAATTTAACATTTTATAGATTCAGCAATTCTAAAATAAACTTAAGAGAAAATTGCAAACACTTAGTTCTGTTGAAGAGGAAGTTGGTAAAGCTCCAAACCACTGAAGAGGTGTCACTGGGCTTGTCCCATTAACAATGCGCATTGGCAACCAGCTCAGAATGACACATTTGTCGCAACAACCTGGCCTGTTTCCAAATTGTGTCACTCTTTCACTATGACTCTGCTGCCCAGATCAGACAGATAGCATGGGATCACAAATAATGAGAATGTGACGAATGAAACAGATCTTATCTTGTTTAGAAACACAATCTCAAAGTACCAAAGGTCAGGACATTTTGTTTCCTCGTGTCGATGCCAAATGGTGAGTAATGCTGATGGATAGGTAACAGGCTAAAAGATGAAACTCCACCCTGGTAAAATTGGATCGCAATGATCAGTTGATTAAAACAAAAGGAAGTTATGAACTGGATAGAGGGGAAGCATTTGGGATATGCTCCCCATCTCAAACAATGGGGGTGGGGCTGTTACAATTCCAGTCCCAAATCTAATGTGAGGCCGTCAAAGTGATATTAGGGATGAGCAAAGGGTGGCCTCCCTTACATTCTCTATTGGAAACGCGAGTGTGCTCACAGCCAGCGAAGATCACTGGCAGAAGCTACATAATTGGGAGCAGCAGCCACGGTCCCTGAGCTTCCTGTGATGGACGCCACTGTGGACAACCCAGCAAGCAATCTCCAACTGCTCTGTCCAGGACCCTGAGAGACTACACAGCTCAGTACCTCAGTGTCCAGCCTTTCCTTTATGGACTCTGTCTACAGCTTGTGATAAATCAGTAGAGGTGCAACATTATCAAGCAATCCACCCACAATAAACATTCTGTCCTGGCACCACTCTCATCGGAAAGAAGATCTCAGACTCTGAAAGAACGTAACATCAGTATCAAAGACAGCTTTTATCCTATTAGGCTAGACAATCGAACATACCTCATTAGAGATGAACTCTCCTAATACAATCATAGAACCACAGAACATTACAGCACAGAAACAGGCCCTTTGACCCTTCTTGGCTGTGCTGAAACATTTTTCTGCCTAGTCCCACTGACATGCACCTGGCACATATCCCTCCATACACCTCTCATCCATGTACCTGCCCAAGTTTTACTTCAATGTTAAAAGTGAGCCCACATTTACTTCTACTGGCAGCTCATTTCTACACTCCCACCACTCTGTGTGAAGAAGCCCCCCACAATGTTCCCTTTAAACCTTTCCCCCTTCACCCTTAACCCATGTCCTCTGTTTTTCTTTCCCTCCCTTAACCTCAGTGGAAAAAGCCTACTTTCATTCACTCTATCTACACCCATCATAATTTTATATACCTGTATCAAATCTCCCCTTTTCTATGCTCCAGGGAATAAAGTCCTAACCTATTCAAACTTTCTCTGTAACTCAGTTTCTCAAGTCCCGGCAACATCCTCGTAAATCTTCTATGCACTCTTTCAACCTTATTAATATGATTGTGTTGCCCTTAAGGCATTTGTTTAGCTTTATTACATTTTTGCTTTAGTAATTCGTTTGTAATTATTTTCTAGTTAAAGTTAAGGTTGTTGAAAGTAAATTTGCTGTCTGTGATGTAACACGGCATGTGATCACATCACACCGGGTTTCCCCGTGTCTTGTGGGAAAATATCAGTTTGGAGAAACAGGAAGGAGGGGGCTTGTGTGTGCAGGATCAGCGTGAGAAAAGTTTTGATTTCTACACACTACGAAACATCATAGAGGCAACGCCATAAGTTCATAAGACAATATGTTGAAGTAAAAAATATTAAAGCTGAATTTGTTTAATGATAGTTGATAAAGTTTATTTTCTTGTGCTATTGAAAGTGTTACTGGATAGTTTGCGTTGAAATGTATTTAAAGCCAGTTGATGGCGTAGGTATCATAGGTATGAATGTATGTTGTACTTTAATGTAATATAGTTTGGTGTAGTTTTACTCTGACAAGTACTTATGATGCAAATGTGATGCCAAGAAGTAAGCAAATACTGTATATATTTTGCATTGTTTTATCAACAGTTTTCACCATACGTTGATGTGGAAGAGTGAACAGTAAACAGTTAATCTTACTGCGATCATGCCCTCATTTACTACAATCCTTCCTGTAATATGGTGACCAAAAGTTCTGTGCTGAAAGGCTTAGGCACATTTAAATACATTCTGAAAAGTGAAGATGACTCAAAAATAATGAATTGAAGAGATTCTAAATATCAAGTAAAAGTATAAAGAGCAGTAGACGGTAAAATAAAGGACTAAGTTACTTCAATATTTGCTGTGACCACCTTCCATTTAAAAAATCACCAATTATTTTAGGTATGGTCTCATGCAGTTTTAAAAGTAAATCAGCTGGTAAGTTTTTCCAAGCACCTTGGAGAACATGCCAGTGTTCTGCAGACTTTAGTTGTCTTGCTTGCTTCTGAATCTTCCGATAATCGGAGACAGCCTCAATGTTTAGATCAGGGCTCTGCGGAGACTATACCAACTGTTGCAATGCTCCTTGCTCTTCCTTTCATGGAAGATAGTTATTTATGACAGCCATGTTTCCAAGGACATTTCTTTGCTAATGGTATTGTGAGATGGATGAGAATCTGCTTTTACTCTATCAGTTCTGACCAGATCTCCAACTCCAAACATGCAGGGAACCTGTACTGTGCTTCACTCCTGGCTGCAGACACTCATCAATGTTGCTCTCCACAGCTCATTTGTGGGCAAGCTGTCTCCTGCTTGAGGCAAAAATTTCAAATTTTGACTCGTCAGTTCCAATCACTTGCTGCCTTTGTTCAGCAGTCCAGTACTTCTGTTTCTTTTTCCATAGGTGAATCTCTTGGCTTTGTTTCCACTTTGGAGAAATGGCATTCTGCAACAATACTTCATAAAGCCCACTTCAGACAAGACTCCTTTGGACTCTAGATGGGTTTCCAGTAGTTTCTGAAGGTCCAGAGCTGATAGCAGTCCTGGATTCCTCCCGATTTAGAAGGGTGTCAGTTTCATGTATCTTTCATCTGCTGCATACAGTTTCCATGGCCGACCACTGATTTCTGATGCTCAACCTTTTCTGTTTCTTCAGACGGGATTGGACAACATTTCCTGAAACTAGTCTGGTGCTAAATTTCTGCTTGGGAGAGACCTTGCTGACTCAGAATGACGAACTTTGGCTCGTTGCTATGCTCACTCTTGCCATGGAATAAGTATTAATGAGTTGAAGGTTACAGAAGAGTGGGAGGCAGCAGAAAGGAAACGATAGACCTTTTAACCTGAAATCAGTGGTTGGGAATTTGTTGGAATCGATTGTAGTACCTGGAGGCACATGACAAGATAGGCCAAAGCCAGTATGTTTTCCTGAAAGGAAAATCCTCCCTGACTAACCAACTGAAGTTCCTTGAGGAAATTACAAGCAGGGTAGACAAAGAAGATGCAGTAGATGCAGTATATTTGGATTTTAAGAAGCCCTTTGACAAGGTGCCGCACATGAGGCTGCACAGCAAGATAAGAGCCCATGAAATTTCAGAAAAGTTACTAGCATGGGTGGAGCATTGCTAGTCAGCAAAAAACAGAGAGTGGGTGTAAAGGGATCCTATTCTGGCTGGCCGCCGGTTAACAGTGAAGTTCCACAGGGGTCGGTGTTGGGACCGCTGCTTTTTACAATGCATTTCAATGATTTGGACTACAGTATTAATGTTTTTGTGGCTAAATCTGCCAATGATATAAAGATAAGTGGAGGAGTGGGTAGTGTTGAGGAACCAGAGACTGCAGACAGACTTAGATAGTTTAGGGGAATGGGCAAAGAAGTGAAAAATAAAATATTGAAAAGTGTATGGTCCATGCACTTTGGTGGAAGAAATAAACAGGCAGACTGTTATTTACATGATAAGTAAACTCAAAATGCAGAGATGCAAATGGACTTGTGAGTGCTTGTGCAGGAAGCCCTAAATGTTACCCTGCAAGTTGAGTCATTGTGATGGTGGCAAATGCAAAGTTGGTATTCATTTCCAGATGTACAGAGCAGGGATGTGATTTTGAGGCTCTATAAGGCACTCGTGAGACCACACTTGTAGTATTGTGTGCAGTTTTGGGCTCCTTTTTTAAGAAAGGATATACTGACATTGGAGAGGGTTCAGAGTAGATTCACGAGAATGATTCCAGGAATTAAAGGGTTACCATATGAGGAAGGTCTGGCAGCTCTTGGGCAGCATTCCTTGGAGTTCAGGACTATGAGGGGTGATCTCAGAAATATTCTGAATGTTAAACTGCCTGAATAGATTAGATATGGCAAAGTTATTTCCCATGGTAGAGGTTTCTAGTAAAAGCAAGCATGATTTCAGGATTGAAGGACGTCCTTTTAGAACTGAAATGAGGAGAAATTATTTTAGTCAAAGGATGGTAAATGTCTGGAATTTGTTGCCATGAGCGACTATGGAGTCCAAGTCATTGGGTGTATTTAAGGCAGAGATAGATAGGTTCTTGATTAACTAGGGCATCAAAGGGTATGGGGTGAAAGCATGGGGATGACAGGAAGAATTGGATCAGCCTATTGTTGAATGGTGGTGCAAGATCGAGGGGCCAAATGGTGCACTTCTGCTCCTATATCTTATGGTCTAAACTGTCACATCTCCCACACTGCTTTATTTTGAGTGTACAGTTTGATCCATTCTGCAGGATTTTCTGTTTCAGTTAATCAGTTTAGTCATTCAAAACGTAAAGTCACTGATTATTAGCAATCTGTTTAATTATGCATTCAGCTCCATACCTGCAGAGTAATCAAGATTTATTTCAAAAGCAGTCTATTACTTAAAATGTTACTTTTTAAATGAAATACAATACATTTTCAAGCTTTTTCCTTGATTTGCTCAATGAATGTTTGGAAAACTAAAATTTCTCTTTCTAATGAAACACTAATGTTAAAGACTAAAAATAAACATCTAAAAATAGTTAATAAATAAACCTAAGATGCCTACGAGTTTTGCACAGTCTTGCATCACCCATGCTTTATTTGTCTACCTGTACCGCAGTTTCACTGCAATTGAAACATTGTGGTCTGTCTCTTAAAATCTAGCATCACAATCTATTTTGGATGGCAAAAAGGAACAGTGTTCATGATTACTATACCTAGATACTTGTGGCAATAATAAACCAAGGTCAAATGCTTGTCCCAGAAAGACATAAACAAGGTCACTCAATTCATCTACTGAAGGGGTATTTCCCACAGCCACATCCTTACACTTACTCCTGTGTACCACAATATTTACCACAATCCAATGCAATTTCTCTTGACTGCACACTGGGGTATTTGCCCTTTGGCAAACATAATGCTGGAGTAACACTCAGTAGCCTAGAAGACACACACACGTACACACGCACAGATGCTGAGTCTCTCTCACATAATTGCACACATTCGCACACACACACATTCTAATACATAGACACTCACTCTCTCAGACTCACACATACCCACCCAAACCGACACTCACCTACTTACAGACTCTCTCACACGCTCTGTCGCACGCGCACACACACACACACACACACACACACACACACACACACACACACACACGCACGCACACACACACACACACTCTCTCTCCCCCCTACAGATAAGGAAAGTCACACATTCTCACACACATCGATAAACACAGAAACAGAACAATGCCGCTCAGTATTGAAAACAGCCATTCATTCCATTACTTCTCCCACAAACCAACCGCACTTGCAGGATATGGCAGTCCAATTGTCAAATCATTATCCAACCAAATGGAAAGTTGCAGTCTGACAAACAAACTCAAGTTGCATTTGCACAGCAGGTGGGAGACACTGAGGAACTCTGGACAATTCCCTTCCCCCAACATTTGTTGCTCGGCTCAACCCATCCGAGTCCCTCCTGCAGACTATATATTGGCCTAGCTTCGAGCATCTACAGACTCTGGAGAGTCAGGACTCTTGACTGGGTTCATTTTGACATCAACTGCTGCCTCTGCCTGTCTGTAGGTGTGTCTGTAACCTCACATCTTGAAACATCATCAGGATGAATGGCTAGTCATGTACAGAGCGTGTGATGGCTCCAGGCCTCTATTCACTAGAATTAAGTAGAATGACGGGTGACTTAATTGAAATGGTGAAAGGATTTGATCAAGTGGATGCAGAGAGAATTTTCCTATGGTGAAAGTGTCTAGGGCTAGAGGACACAGACTCACAATAGGGGAGGTGCCATTTAGAATGGAGATGAGGAGGAAATTCTTTAGCCAGATAGTGGAGAATCTTTTGAATTTGTTGCCACAGGCATCTGTGGAAGCCAAGTCTTTATACACATTTAAGGCAGAGGTTGATAGATTCTTGATTGGTCAGGGCATGGGGGATAGAGGGAGAAGGAAGGAGATGGGGCATAGACGAAACATGGATCAGCAATGCTGAAATAGCAGAGCAGACTCGATGGGCCAAATGGCATAATTCTACTCTGGTATCTTAACTCCGTATACTTGTTTAGATAACTTTCCATTAAAACGCTTGGCTGAGGAGTGAATGGGGAGGGACCAAATATGAAGTCACCAAAAATTTAAGGTGGGTTACTTCATGGGGCATTTTAATGGTCTCCAGCAGGAGATTTCACATTGTAGTAATGTAACCGAAATAACAGGAGACTAAGATGTCGTGACACGGGTTGCTACGAGTATCAGGAGTACAATTGTGGCAAAACTCCCTGGAGCTCCAACTAATAGCGCCAGGTATTTATTGTTCATGATGTGTCAGCAAATACTGTTGAGAAACCTCATTATTAAGTGTTGGGGATGGCAGCAATTATAGTTTTCTATTCACTGCTAGTCAATCTTTGTCAAGCGTCCCGCTGGTTGATGAGCTCCTTCGGATGAATATTTACAGCGGCTGAGACTGCTGCATGCGGAGGTGGCCGTGCCTTGGCCATAATGGCCAATCCCTGGAGAGCACTGAATGAGCTTTTGGACTGAGGAGTTCTGTGTGTGTGTGTGGAGGGGGGTATTGGGTAGCCGGGCCACCAAACAAGCGTGGCAGTAATTACCTTCCCCAAAGCGGGCAGAAGTAAGCCATGTGACCCCACAACTGTGCCAATCACTAAGCACCCATTGGTACTAATCATAGTAATTGGCAGCAGGTTGGCGTTTAGGAAGAAGGAGATATGGATATGTGGGCAAGGCCACACCAGGACGAACGGAAATGAATTTGTTTAAGGAGAGACAGGAACTGAAGGCAGTTGAAAGGAGATTCACTGCTCAATACGTGGAGTGACAGATCATAAGAGGCTTCGATAGAGATTGAGTATCATTTTTCTTGCATTGAAATGTCTAAAACCAGAGGACATGCACTTAAATTGAGAGGGAATACATTCAAATGAGATATTGGGACTTTTTTAAATTAATTAGTTATTTAGTTAGTTATTATGCACAAAAAGTGGTGACTGCCTGGGATGTGCTGCTTGGGGTGGTGGTGGAGGGATATACCATGGTGTTGTTCAAGGGACTCCTGGCTCGGGACATCAATGAGCAGGAAATTGGAAATCTGTATGGTGTAGGCAGAATAGACTCATCTAGTTGGATTTGATTATCAATATAATTAGTTTAGCACAATATTGTGGGCCAGCTGGCCTGTTCCTGTGCTACAGTGTTCTAACTTCTAATTTGTGTTTAAGTTGCTCGGCTGATAGAGGAATGAGGGTAACCTTACTGAAGCATGGCGGACCGCAAGGGCACAGGACAAGACAGATGTGGTTATCTTTCACCCCTTGGGAGAGTCTTGATCGAAGGTTCAGTATTACCGGATTGGTTAGTGGGCAGTGGACAGGAGCAGCGGTCATTGAACACTGGATCTCGGTCCTGATGTGAGGTGAGAACAGGCCATTGGTGTCGGGAGGTGCATGGACGATTAAAGGCAAAGCAAAGTGGGAGCTGAGGACTGATAGAATTGAATTGTGGGACACGTTAGAGAGGCCGATTAAACAACTCCTGCCTCTAATTCCTGGTATTCAAGTTAATCCCAACATCTCAATGACTCCACCTGATAATTGATTAATAGTGATAAAACCAGCTTGTATCTTGCTGGGATGTGGGGGTATACTCATGCGGTAAAACAGAGAGCAAACTCAACAGGCAAGACGGGCCTTGAGGTCAAGTTCAAACTAACGCCTCTGGCCCTGCAGGCTGGCGGCTCCACCCACTGTCCACATGGTGATTTATAGTCCCTCAGGGCTTTCCAAGGGGAAGTGACTGCAGTGGTCCACTGAGGTGATGCCTTGTTATTCGACCATGACATCTGCATAAAAGTAATATATTTTAGAGGAATGAGATCACTTTAAGAGTTGCCATGTGTCCAACAGCACAAATTTGACACAGAATCTCTTCCAGGGGCCTGATATAAACTGCACATGAAGCGGAAAGCGGAAAGCAAAGTCATTCGTAACAAAGCAGTGAAAGTCACTACCAGCCCAGCCTGACCCCTTCACAGAATTCATCTGATCCCTGTCTAACTCACAGGAACCGAGCTTCTAGGCCGCACCGGTGATGGCAATGAATGCTGACTGCAGATAGACAAAAGGCGAGTGAGGTTAAAGTTGAAATGACACATAGAACGACGTGTGAACTGCAGCAAATCTCTGGTTACACTGGGATGTCAGGCACTGGACAGTATTGTCAACATGCAGGAATTTTTTGAACCAAATGTATTTACCTGCTTGCCTTTCTCCTTTTGTACCAGAAAACGAATCCACTCGCCATCACCACTCCAGCAACGCATCCAATCACAATCCCGCCTATCGCTCCACCTGACAGACTATTCGGATGCTCTGCAAAATGAAGATGAGGAGATAATGAGATAAGATCGAAACTTTTGAGTACTTGAAGGGCCGAGGTAGAGCGGGTGTGGAAAGGATGCTTCCTATAGTGAAAAGAGAGGAGGAGGGGTTTCAACCAGAAGTTTGTGAACCTGTGTTGTTTATTGTCATGGACCGATGTGGGGCCAAGTCATTAAGTATATTCAAAATGGAGGTTGGCAGTTTCTTGATTAGTCGGAGCATTAATGATTGTGGGGAGAAGGCAGAAGGCAGGTGGATAGGGTTGAAGGGATAATAAACTAACCAGGATGGAAATGCAGTGCTCAATTCTGCTCTGATGTGGTTGGCTCTTCTGCGCTAATGGGAACCCAGTGGAACAAGACACAGTAAATTTCCATTCTACTTTGAATAACTTTGCTAACAAGGGGTTTTGGTTTATTACAATTACAGGTTAAAATGCAGAATCAAAAATCTTAGTTGGACACAGAGGTATTTTGCTATATAGACTGGAAACATTGTCCTTACTCCAACTGGCCGACACCAACTAAGAGTCCAATTCAATGTAGTCCCAGTTGCCCACGTTTCACCCATATCACATTGAAGCTTGATCTTTCTTCTCCACATACATTATAAATGTTGTTACAGTCCTTGTCTCAGCCTTTTCCCGTGGCAACTTGTCCCATATACTGATCACCTTCTTGGTGATAATGTTGCCCTTGAGGTTCCTATTACATCTCTTCTCTCTCAACTTAAGCCTGTGCTCTGCAATTATGAACGCCACAACTCTGGGTGAAAAAGCTGTGACTAATTTTTATTTATGTGCTCACATGATTTTACACCATATCCAGTTAATTTAATAATTAAATTAACCCACATAATTTATAGATGAGACAGTAATCTCATTGGATTGCCTTTTGCCTCGGTTTTCAGAAGCTCAAGTGTTCATCCCAAAGCACTTGTGTGGTGCAGAGACAAGGTTGTACACTATGTTAGTGGAAAACATTGCTCAGTAGGGAGAATTGTTTTGCTGGTGTGGAGATTGTTCACAATGGAAAGAGCTAAAAACATTAACAGAACATGTGTCAATGAGATTATGAGTCTGAAATGCTCCCTAACTGGAAATGAAACACAGAACATATAGCAGTATATCATACAAACAAGGCCTTAGGCCCTTGATACATCTGCCGACCACGGTGCCACATTAAAACACACCTCTGCCTGCACAGCATCTATATCATCCATTCACGTCAGCTCCTGTGTGTCTTTGAGTGCCTCCTAAACGTCTCCAACCCGTCTCCCTCCACCAACTCCATGGGAGCCTTTCCAGATATTCAAAATAAAACTTGTCCTGCACATCTTGGTTAAATTTCCTGCTTCTGTTTATAAAATGATGGTCTCCAGAACTGACATTTCTGCAGTGGCTAAATGACTATCCAATTTAGCATAACTTTATAAAACCTTTACCAGGTCTCCTCTCCGCCACCAATGCTCCAAAGAAAACAGTCCAGCTTTGTCCAGCAGCATTCAGCTGAACATTCTCAGCCCTCTTGCAAAAACCGTCACATACTTCCCAGTGATGGGGTTTGCAGGCTGCACAGAGAACTCCCAATGTGACCTGACCAAAGCTCTATAAACTGCATCAGTTCTTCCCAAACTTTAAACTCAACACCCTGACCAATAAAGGCAAGGATGACATGAGCCCTCTCTATTTGCATTGCCAATTAATTGTCTCCTCATTCACATGTCGGGCCCTACTAAAGTCAATATTTCTCACATAATGACCTCTCACCCCACCCCATTTAAAAGATCTGACTATAGAAATTTGGATTCTTTTACGCGGACTGCTGCAGTTTCCAGTGTATGTTGTCAGCCTCTAGGACGTTCACTTCCAGTATGGTTTTCTGCAATGTGGATTACATACAAACACAGGTAACAGGGTAAGGATACGTCATTGGAGCCACCAAAGTGCCCCATTCTTTCACAGGATAATGGCCAACTCCATACAATAGGAGAGGAGCTGCTGTATTTTTAACCATTTGTCAGACGATCACCCAAGCACCTTGGGCCATGCACACTTCTTGTCACCCTCTTCTATGTAAGACGGAGTTAAACTGGAGACAGTACAGTGAAAATAAATACAAGGAAAATAAATAAATGGCAGGACAGGAGGACCCGCGTTAGAATGAGTGGTGGTGAAGTTTATGAACATCACTGACATTGTGCATGATAAAGTCTGTTTACAGTATCTGGCAGTCCAAAACATGGATACGAGTTTCGGGTAAGAACAGAATGATGTAAGAGAACAGGAGACATAGGGTAGTGAGTGTATAGAACGAGTTGCCAGAAATGACTGAGGAAGGTACAATCATATTGTTTAAGAAACACCTGGATAAGGATGGGGTTTGGAGGAACATGGGCTGAACACAGCAAATGGGAACTCGCTGGATGGGTGCTGTGGATGAAGGGACTGTGCGTGTGCTGTATTGCTCCCTGATACTGTGACTCCAATCAATCAATAGCAACGTTAAACCATCCCATACATTCACAAGCCCACCTCAACTTTGAATGACTACATTCATGCCTTTGTTATAACACGTTGCCATTTGATCTCTAAATGGATACTTGAGAAATTGATACTGTTTGTGGTTTGGTTCAGTGGAAAAATACTAGCAGAAAAGTACAGGGCTTATTTGATTTGTAATGACACCCATTTCAAGAAAGGTTATTTCAAACAAAATTCGGCTGAAATTTCAGAAAATATTGGAACTTAAGTTATAGTTTTTGAGCAATATCCACTTCAATCTTAAGGCTGATGGGCAAGATGGGAGCTGACGTCTGTCACATAGTCTTGCTGCAAATCACTGTTAGGAGACATAACGGAAGCACCCTGCTTGGCAATTGATGAGGAGAGGCCACTGCATAGGATCAGAAAAAGCTGTTGACAGTTGTAAACTCAGCCAGTTCCATCATGGCCACTTTGACCCCCTGCATTGGGAACACCTTTAAAATGTGATGTTTTGAGGGAGCACCCATCGTTAGGATCCCTCAACACCAAGGCCAAGTCGTCTTCCCATCATGGAGGAGGTACAGAAGGCTGAAGGCACATGATCAGGACCAAATTCCTCATGAGATTTCCGATTGGACAATGAACACCTACTCACCACTTCCCTCTCTGTTTGTAGTACTTAGTTAGTTTTTCCATATTGTAATTTATAGTTTTATTTTCTTAGTTTGTACTGCAATGTACTGCTACAAAACAGCAAACTGCATGACATATAACAGTGATATTAAACCTAATTCTGACACTGATTCTGTAGCATTCAGTTTTCATATACAGAAAAGGCTTCAGTCACAATACAATGCAACATTATAATCACTCTTCCAATTCTTACATGTAGCAATGTAAAACAACAATAGTAAAACACTCCCGGGCACAATCGTTTGGAGTTCCTTGAAATTCCAAGCCATGTCATAC
Source organism: Hypanus sabinus (assembly GCF_030144855.1). Classification (NCBI taxonomy): domain Eukaryota; kingdom Metazoa; phylum Chordata; class Chondrichthyes; order Myliobatiformes; family Dasyatidae; genus Hypanus; species Hypanus sabinus. The sequence continues at coordinate 58,929,457 of NC_082706.1, read as the reverse complement.
CAACACAAGTGGGCCACTCTGCCCTCTTGAGTCTATGCTATCTTCCAGCAGTACTAACACATCCACCCCACTGCCACAGACCAGGCATGTTTTCAGTGTGTCCTGTACAGCAGAGTGGTACATGGTTTATTATAGTCACATGTCACAAGGTACATGTCTTCTCGTACATACTGTTTACAGAGATCAATCATTACACAGTGCATTGGGCAAGAATAAGGGAAAACAATAATAATGAAGAATAAATTGTGACAGCTACCAAAAAAAGCACAGCACAGGCAAGCACTGAGGTAGATTGTAAAGGCAAGATTCCATCTTATCGGAGAGGAGATCCAATAACAATGAGATGGAAGCTGTCCTGATGCCTGCTGGTATGTGCTTTCAGGCCTTTGTGTTCTCTTCCCAAGGGTGAGGGATGGCAAAGAGAGAAGAGAGACTGTCCATTGTGGTGGGGTTTTGATTATGCTGACAGCTTTATTGCTGGGTGAACATCACTGGTCCTCTGTCCACCAGGAAGGGTTAACTGAAAAGGTAGTTTCTTTCACCCGTTGATTTGGATTTAACATTATCTTCCGAAAAAGAGAATAGAAATGTTGGAAGATGTAGGAAATATTAAGTGATAAAAAAGAGGAAATCCCAGTAAATACTCAAGAGGCCAGGTAACATTAGTGTAGCAAGAAATGATTCAAGTCGAAAGTCCTCTATCAGAATTAGTTGAGGAATTCTATCCCTCTCAGATGATGGTTCATTTCACATTTGAGGGTCACGTTGTTGTTCTCCTGCCTCCCTGTCCAACATTGGAATGTTAACCGCTGCTTCTCCTTTCAGACAGGCTGCCTGGCCTGCTGAGTGTTGCCAGCACCTACTGGCTATACTCTGTACACTGTGTTCCTTGAAACTCTGTAAACACTCCAAGACTGGTTCATTTGGAGTCCAGTGGCTGTATTTTATTCCCACAGGGGTGGTTTCTTTCAATCTGTCATCACAGTCGTGCTACTCAGGATTCTGTGTTCTGAGAAACCTTTCTACATCTCAGAACTTCAGAAGCTTCACTCCACAATAGCCCGTGATGTCAAATGAAGCTGCCACTGTGAAGATTGGCTCTGAACGATCCTGTTTACAAGCTTGGGCACAGCATGCCCCTCAGTTACTGGGGCAGATGAGCAGACAAGGCTCTACATTATTTTAACTGACAAGTTCTACCTGTTCCTCATTCACCAAAGCACTGGCAAACATGACATGGAGCATTATTAATTAACAATTATGACAAATTGGCTACCAATTAATCCCTTCACACTATTCATTACTTCTGCTACACGGCCCCAGATTCACTGTCCCTGATGACCACAGTAGACAGAATGGCATAGCATGAAACCTGTAAAATAAAATTGCTTAGGAGTCTAAGACGTCGATTGAAGTGGAATATGGTACTAGAAATTTAGTAGTAGGAATAAATGAGTGGACTAGTTTATAAACTAGGAGAAAATCCAGTAATCTGAGATGCTGAGGGACTTGAGAGTCCTTGTGCAGAACACCCTGCAGCTGAGTCGGTGGTGATAAAGGCAAATGCCATGTTAGCATTCATTTCAAGGGGGCTAGAATACAAGAGCAAGGATGAGATGCTGAGGCTTTATAAGGCACTGGTGAGGCCTCAGCTTGGTATTGTGAACACTTTTGGACCCCTCATCTTAGAAAAGATGTGCTTGCATTAGAGAGAGTCCAGGGTGCGAGGGTTCACAAGAATGATTCCAGGAATTAAAGGGATATCATACCAGGAACTTTTGATGGCTCCGAGTCTGTACTCGCTGGAATTCAGAAGGATGAGGGTAAATCTCATGGAAACCATTCGAATGTTGAAAGGCCTAGACAGAGCTGATGTGGATAGGGTGTTTCCCATGGTGGGAGAGTCCAGAACAAGGGTGCATAGCCTCAGGATAGAGGGGCACCCTTTCAAAACAGAGATGCAGAGAAATTTCTTTGGCCAAAGGGTGGGAAATTTGTGGAATTTCTTGCCACGTGCAACTGTGGAGGTTAGGTCATTGGGTGTATTTAAGGGAGAAATTGATAGGTTCTTTATTGGACATGGCATCAAAGATTACGGGGCCAGACAGGGCCCAGACAGTAACCGTAATGCAAGGCCTGAACACTAATCCTAATGCAGAGCTCAAACACTAACCCTCATGTAGGACCTGAACACAGATTCCTTAATGCAGGGCATGAACACTAAGCCTAATCCCTGGGGTAGTGATATTAGTGGATGCCATATTGGTGTCTTAAAGAGACAAGGACACACAGGAGGTGCAGGGATATGGATGGTGTGTAGGCAGATGGGTAGAGTGTAATTTGACATCATGGCCACTGCAGATACAAAGTTCCAAAGCACCTGTTCCCATACTGTCCTGCTCTGTGTGTGATTCTATATTGCTTCTACAAGTGGGAGAGTCATGAAAAAAGCAACATAATTACTAAGGAAATGTCAGGTCATTGAGAAGGTGGGTATGTGGAAATGCCTTCGCTCAGAGAGAGGTGAACCTTTGGAATTCTCTGCCTGTTGGAGGCTGGATCATTGGGTGTAGGTAGCGTGGAATTTGATAAATATTCGAAAGGTCTAGGGTGATGGAGAATGGGAAGAGAAGAGGTGAAGCCGGTATTGTTGATCATTTGAATGGTGGCAGAGGCTGGAATAGCAGAGTGGCCTGAAACTTCGATTTTATGATGGGCTTGAGTTAGCTTTATAATGTTGCATTTCAGTTTGGTCTCACATCCAGACAGACAGCACAGTAATCTAGCCATTGCCAAGGTATTTCCCCGTTTGGAGGAACTGTACCATGGAGGGTGAAGCAGGGGTTCAGAATTAAGCTGTCATCAGCTTCTGATGACGAAACATTTGTGACATTGCATCCATAGATAACTGTGGAAACAAGTCACGGTCTGCTCAAGACCGACATAGGCAATCTCATTCCCCGCTCCTGAAACGCTGTGGCGTCTGTGGAAGTCACAGTCCATACGTGCATACAGATAAAAGGCCAGAAAGCGCAAACAAAATCCTTTTCAGAGCTTAGAGCTGGCGGCATTTAACAAAGGATGGTCATTAAATTCTTATTATGCCTATAGCTCCAATTATGTCAGCACAGTCGCTAAAAAGCATAAATCCGTCGCTGCACGATGGCAACAGAGACTGCGTGAGTTATTTCCCGCTGTTTCGGTACGTGACTTTGGTCTGTACTTGTTTGGGGCCGCGGAAGTCCAGAAAGCGCTCATCAGTGAGAACCGCATCTGAAATCTCCTTCAAAATGCTGAAACTCTGTCACAGCCGGCGGCAGTTCCAGCAGCTGTTTGGCTCGATTCACTCGGCATCAGGATCTGCCTGTTCAAGACAGGACGGAGATTTCCATCTAAAGCAGGAACCGTGTTTCTCCAAGTGTCAGGGATAATTTATATTCCACAGCTAACTGCTTTAAGACATAATCACCATTTAATTCTAACCCCTGATATTGATTCAAAAATGTATTTTAATTTACAATTGCCTGTATACAGCCATGCACTGAGCCAAAGTAATCTGAGAGCAGTTATCTGGGATCTCTGCCCCGAGTAAGTCCTTCGGTGGTTTACCTGAAAAGACTGACAACCAGTCTGATTCTTCTGAAAGTTTTAATTCAGCTTCTCCCTGCTTCTTGAATCTTATCTTTTGCAGCAGTTGTCGCACTGCCACAAGCTGCGAGCTTGCTGCGTGTAGGCTTTGATACCGGATCTTTCTGAAGCTTCACCAGTACTGCGTGATGCACACTGTACTGGCTGTTGGACATTGCGCATTTAAGTATTGCAAAATAGCCTGATATATTTAACAGATGCTGAAATCATTGTCTAAGGTAACTCACACAGTGAATCAAGAGGGCCAAGTGGGCTGTGCAATATCCTTTTCTGAGCAGATTTAAGGAAACTCCTGAATAATTTTAGACATATACTGATAAAAATGTGGCTTGCTGATTAAAGGGTCAAACCAGTGAAGCACAAAGGAGACAATCATGCCATGAGACAGTAAGTGGGTGAGAACTAAACAAGGAACATGGATTGTGAATCCATTCCTTTACATTTTCCACCTACCATTTCTAAGTTTCTTATTTCATACTCTATCCCCCTCCCCATCCACCAGGATTCACCTGTCACATTCGACCTTGTACTCGCTTCCCTCCCCACAACTTTTTCTTTATTATTATGGCATTTCATCCTTTCCATATCTGATGAAAATTCCCAAGTCAAAACACTGACTAATTTCAGCAGATGCTGCCTGATTTTATTGTTCCTACAGACGTGTGAGTGGGTGTGTGGTGTGTGGTGTGTGGTGTGTGGTGTGTGGTTTACGGTTTGTGTGTTTGTGTGTGTGTGTTGATGGTGGACAGGGGTAGGTTGTTTTCTAGCATATCTCGTAAGTTGGAAGCCTTCAACAGTGAAAGTTTGAGATGGCAGAGTTTGCATAATCCTATTAGGATAAAATAACACGGCTAACACATTTAATGAAAGTTTGCATTGAAGCAACATTGAGATTCTGGTCAGGAGGAGGTGCAATACAGATATTGCCATTAAGGACCAAATGAGGTCTTTCAGGACTATAGGAAATGCCAAATAATTCTAAAGAAGGTATTCATGAGGGCTAAAACAAGGCACAAGTTAGCTTCTGAAGCCAATGTGAAGGAAAATCCCAACGGATTCCACAAAGAAGTTAAGTGAAAAGGGATACCAATGGACAAAATTAGTCCAATGGAAGATCAGCACATTCATGCATGGAGACAAAATAGTTGGGGTTAATTTTAAATTGAATACTTGCTGAGTATTTACTGAGGAGATGAACATAGATGAAATAGACATGATGCAAAATCACAGTACTTGGAAGCACATGGCAAAATAGACGTAGACAGCATGGCTTCCTCAAGGTCAAATCTTGTCTGACAAATCTGTTGAAATAACAAGCCAGATGGACGGTGAAGAATTGATTGATGTTGTGTACCTGGATTATCAGAAGGCCTCTGACTCTGTGCCAAACATGATGCTGCTTAACAAGCTACAAGCCTATGGTATCACAGGAAAGATTATTGTATGGATGAAGCAGTGGTTGACTGCAGGAAGCGAAGCATGTGAATAAAGGGAGACATTTCTAGTTGGCTGCCAGTGACTAGTCGTGTTCCATATGTGTCTGTGTCGGACCTATTCTTTTTCTGTTATATGTCAATGATTTGGATGATGGAATTGATGGGTTTGTTGCAAATTTTGTAGACAATATGAAGGTAGGTGGAGGGGTAGATGTTTTGAGGAAGTAGACAGGCTACAGAAGGACATAGAGTGATTAGAAGGATAGAAAAAAGAAATGGCAGATGGAATACAGTGTCAGGAAGTGTATAGTCATGAACCTTGGTAGAAGGAATGATAGGGTTGACCATTTTATAAATGGAGAAAAAGGCACACTAAACAGTGAATCACAGAGGTCCTGGTGTAGGATTCCCGAACGGTGAATTTGCAGGTTGAGTCTGCTCTCCGGACCTTAGCAGATGGGAAGACAATCGATACCATTATTAAGGATGAGATTCTGGGTACTTGAAGGGGCATGATTAAATAGGCCAATGTTAGCATTGTTCCCTTAAGGGGACTTCTTGCCTGACAAATCTGGAATTCTTTCAGAAAACAACAGGTAAGATAGACAAAAGATGGTCAGTGGATGTTACTTACATCGATTTTCATAAGGTCTTTGACAATGTGCTGCACATGAGACTGCCTAATACGATAAACTCCCAAGGTATTGCACCAAGTAACAATGATAGGTGACTGGCAGGCACACGGCGTGCGTATCGATGCTACCTATTCTTGTTGGCTTGACTTGGTGTTCTACAAGGGTTGGTGTTGGATCTACTACTTTTCACATTACATCTCAATGATTTGGTAGATGGAACTAACTGCTTTGCCGGTAGAACAAAAATAGGTGGTGGGACAGGTATTATTGAGGAAGCAGGGAGTATGCAAAAATACTTAGACAGATTGGAAGAATAGCCAAAAAGCCAGATGGAAAATCACACAAGGGACTGTCTCATCGTGCAGTTTGCTAGAACTAATAAAGGTGCAGACTATTTTACAAACTGAGAGAAAATTCAATAATCAGAGGTGCAATAGCACCTAGGGGTTCTTGCGCAGGATTCCCTAAAGATCATCAGACCATGAGAGATAGGAGCACAATTAGACATTTTAGACATTTGGCCTATCAAGTTTGCTCTGCCATTTCAAATGATCCATTTCCCTTACAGCCTCATTCACCTGCTGTATCCCTGTATTTCTTATGCCTTCACTATTCAAGAATCTGCATAAACATGCCTCAAATATACCTAAAAACACCTTGCACTGCCGCTGTGGCAAAGAATTCCAATACTCTCAACTTCACCACTCTCTGTCTAAAGCAATTCCTCTTCATCTCTTTTCAAAATCGACTCATCTGTATTCTGAGGCAGTGTCCTCTGGGCTTAGTCTCCCCACCATGGGAAACGTCCACTGCACATCTACTCTGTTGTGACATTTCAACATTCAATCATTTTAAATGAGTTTCCTCCTTCATTCTTTTGATTTCCTGTAAGTACACCCCCAGAGCCACCAGTCCCTTCCTATATGGTACATATTTCAATCCTGCTATCATTTTTGATAGTGTCCTTTGAACCAACTCTAATGTTAGCTAATCCTGTCTTAGATAGGGAGACCAGAACCATTGATAATATTGCAAATCAGGCATCACCAGCATTGAATAAAGCCTTAACATTACAGCATTGCTTTTACATTCCTCTCAAAATGAAGACCAACATCATATTTGTCTTCCTCACCACCGACTCAAACACCAAATTGACCTTTAGAGAATACTGCATGGGGGTACCTAAGTCCCTTTGCACCTCAGACTTGTGATTTATATAGCAATTTAGAAAATTGTCTATATATTTAGCTCTTCTACTATATTTGTATGCTCATGCACCTCCTAACACTTTATTCCATTAGTCACTTTTTGTGCATTATCCTAACCTGTTTTAAGTTATTCTGTAGCCTCGCTGTTTCCTGAACACTACGTGTCTCTTCACCTATCCTTGTATCATCTGCACACTTGGACCCAAAGCTATCAATTCTTTCATTCAAATCTTTGACAGAAAATGAAAAAAACAAGTGGTCCCAACACAGACCCCTGTGGAATATTGCTAGTCATAGTCAGCCAGCCAGAAAAGGCTCCCTTTATTGCTACGTTTTTTATCTCCTGCCAATCATCCAACTCTCTATCGATGACTCTTGCAAGGATAAGCCAGGGGATGACTGTTATGAGGCAAAGAGTAAGAACAAAGGGAGCCTTTTCTGCTTGACTGCCTGTGAGTAGTGGTGCTCCACAAGTGTCTGTGTAGGGTCCGAATCTTTTCATGTTGTTTATTAATTTTTGGGTGATGGAATTGATGTCTTTGTTGTGAAGTTTCCAGACGATATGAAGTCATGTGGATCAGAGGACAGAGAAGGACAGAGTTTAGGAGAGTGGGTAAAGGAATGGCAGTTGGAACAGGAGTGTCTGGAAGTGTATGAATATCCACTTTGGTAGAAGAAATGAAACCAATGATTATTTTCTAAATGGCGGGAAAGGCTTGAGCCGGGGCAACATGGCCTCGGATTCTACTCCCACAAGCACCCTCGATCCTATTTTGCCCAGACAGCTGACGCTTTCCGGCAAGATCCCACAGCAAATAAAGGACAGGGACATCTCATGAATTGGCTAAAATTTCCCGATCAACAAAATATAAACCTTGAAGACATCAGTGACTTACAGTGTACCAAATTAAATTGGATAAAACACGGGATTAAAAGGAAAAAAAATATAGAAGCCCTACTGTAAATGAGGGAACGTCTCACTTACTGGTCACTTGGAGAGTGATGGTCGCTGAGGTTTGTAAGCCTCTGGTTGGCACCATGTTCACGATGTATTCCCCACTGTCTGACTTCTCCACCATCTTCAGCTGCAGCGACCCGCTGGAGATGAATAGATCAGCTCTCGATGTATAGGAATTATCCATGGACACGAGTTCACCGATCCACTGACAGACCGTTTTCCCATTAAAACTCCAGCTTCCACTGGAGATGTTCCCCGACGGCTGCACTTCAAGCAACGCATTTCCACCGACGGTTGCATTTATTTGACTCTGTTCTACTTTGATGGTAAAATCCAGCGACTCACCTGAAGAAGAGAAAATGGTATGAGGATAAAGGTACAAACGTGGACAAACGGGAGAAATGTGCTTAGCTCAGTCTGCACTCGACTCAGTAAGATCGTATTTTGTAAATTAATCTTCTTTCCTACATCCATCCACCCACCGCTCTGTTGATTCTCTGACCACTAACCGTCCGGGAGGCCCTCACCATCAGTTACGAAGAAACAAAGAACAAGCGCCAGGAAGGGCAGCAGCAACATATCGACAGAGCAGCAGCCGCCTTACGAAGGCAGTTACACTCGGAGACAGAAACTCACTTCCGGGTCTCCAGGCCGCATTTTTGTTCCGTCATCAGAAGCGACAGAGCTCATTGGACCAAATTTTCATGGAACAAATTAGCTTGCGCAGAGACACCCGCCCACACATCACGTACGCGCACCCCCCCCCCCCCCACCCACACACACACACGCACACGCACTGCTGTCATGTAAGACCTTTGATTTCCTGATGGAGTTTTTACCCAGGTCTGCTTACAAGTCTTTTTACCCTGTTATCTGCGCCTCTGGTGTTTGAGCACCTTCCAATCTCAGAATCAGAATCAGGTCTATTGTCAACAGGCACCTGTCGTGAAATCTGCTACTCAATTGCCGTTGCTTAGGATTTATTAGTTTCATGTAAGATCCTGAATGTTGTACTAGTTGGTATCGGGGAGAGTCTATGGTCTGATATTCAGTATTTTCAGCCGAGAGAGACTGAAGAGTGTTTGGACTTGTTGGAATTAATGCCGAATGTTGTGCGTATAGACAACAGACAATAGGTGCAGAAGTAGACCATTCGGCCCTTCGAGCCTGCACCGCCATTCTGAGATCACGGCTGATCAGCTACTATCAATACCCGGTTCCTGCCTTGTCCCCATATCCCTTGATTCCCCTATCCATAAGATACCTATCTAGCTCCTTCTTGAAAGCATCCAGAGAACTGGCCTCCACTGCCTTCTGAGGTAGTGCATTCCACACCCCGACAACTCTCTGGGAGAAGAAGTTTCTCCTTAATTCTGTCCTAAATGACCTACTGCTTATTCTTAAACCATGCCCTCTGGTACTGGACTCTCCCAGCATCTGGAACATATTTCCTGCCTATATCTTGTCCAATCCCTTAATAATCTTATATGTTGCAATCAGATCCCCTCTCAATCTCCTTAATTCCAGCGTGTACAAGCCCAGTCTCTCTAACCTCTCTGCGTAAGACAGTCCGGACATCCCAGAAATTAACCTTGTGAATCTACGCTGCACTTCCTCAACAGCCAGGATGCCGTTCCTTAACCGTGGAGACCAAAACTGTACACAATACTCCAGGTGTGGTCTCACCAGGGCCCTGTACAAATGCAAAAGGATTTCCTTGCTCTTGTACTCAATTCCCTTTGTAATAAAGGCCAACCTACCGTTAGCCCTCTTCACTGCCTGCTGCACTTGCTCATTCACCTTCAGTGACTGATGAACAAGGACTCCTAGATCTCTTTGTATTCCTCCCTAGCTGAACCGTTAGATGATACTAAGGTAGGTGGTGTTGTGGATAAGTCGGAGCATGGACGTGAGACTGGGGTCAGGTTGGCATTGATCGTGTCGCCAGAGGACAGGAACCGGGAGCCACATGTTCTGTCCCACGCTCTCATGTTTATGAATCTGAGTAACGACCGGGTTTCGAACTTGGAACAGAGGCAGTGGAAGTCAAAACTTTCACAATCTAACTTGTGAATCTCTCTCAGCATTATTATACATGATCACTGAATATCCATGGGTGCGAGATCTCATCACTTGTCTGCTCTAATCTTGACGTTATGTACGCTGGATTTCATTGTAATTTCCCCCAAGCAGTTTAAATAATATTTCGGACCTTGATATTCCAAAATCGTTGTTATAATGTCACCATGATATATGTTTTCTGAACATGTTGTAGTTTCACGTCAAATTAACGGTATTCCCTATATTTACTCACCTAAATCCCCCTATCAGCATTAACAAAACAAACACCTCTTCAGCATTAATTCTGCAAAGTAGATTTAGCTTAGTGTATTCATGGAAACTGCGGCTGTTGCTCCATAAAATCCTTTTGAAGATCAGCATGAATAAACAGCTGCATTTTTAATTTTGTGGAGCATATAACAATTAATGTATTCATCATTTAGCTGCTGAGACCATGGCACATTTTGGTCCAACATAAATGATTGTTTTCTCCCAGCACCTCTCTGTTCTGGAAATGAAGGCAAAAGTGTTGTGAAAGTTCAGATATTTCTAAAGTTATCTCCTTTTGTAATCGGTTTATTCACCACTGACTAAACGCAAAGATGCGCATTTTCTCCACCAGCTTTCCATGTAGATGATGTTGCATATCGTCTCCGTTCTGCAAAGAGAAAGACCTGCTGCCAGTTTTCAGAATAAATTATGAAAGGAAATTAAACAATGATGCTGAATGGTTCCCGTCTATGAGAAGGGTATTCCTGTACTCAGCAGCTTCATTTCCAAGACCTTCAGTAGATGGGCATAGAGGGATCCCAGTGATTGAAACATAACTTCTTCAGGGAGCCATGCCTTAAAAAGGCGTCGTGCATCATTGAAGACCTGCATCACATGGGTCTTGCCCGCTTCTCATTGCTGCAGTCAGGAAGGAGGTAGAGAAGCCAGATAGCGCAAACTCAACGATTCAGGAACAGCTTCTTCTCCTCTGCCACTTGATTTCTGAATGGGTATTGAACCCATGGACGCTATACCAGTATTTTTTGACGACAAATGCCAGTGATACTGCACCTGATTCTGACAAAATGAGGTTCACAACTGAAAAACTGTGATGAATGCCATCAGTGTCAATACAATAACTGTTATGGTCCGGTCCGGAACCCGCATTCCGAGTCTTGATCCGGTGTGGTCCGGTCCGGGTCCTGTAGCCGTCCCTCCTTTCACCCTTAAGCCCAAATAGGATTATCTTGGTTTAAGGAGGTGCACCTGTCAGTCAGTCTGTCTGGTGTGCCTTGTTCGCCTGGCTATCCTGTTTCAATCCTGGCTTGTAGTACCCACCATTAATCGTCTAGATCTGTAAGTCTGTACTTGTAGTCACGCTGGACTGAGTTCCCTTTCGATCCCTTGCCTCTTTTGGGTAAGTATGCTGGACTGCTGTTGCCGAGTGGTGGGGCTCTGACACTTTCCTACCCGTCTCTTCTGATGGGTTGTGCCCTGTGACCTGCCCAGGCCCCTGTGTTTCTGCCTGGGAGGCCGGGCCCTGCCCAGGAGTTATGCGGCCTGCCCAGGGGGCTATCCTCCCAGCAATCCATATACCATAGACCCATCCTTTAGCCTAGCCAGGGTCCTGCCTTCGCCCTGAGCTCTCTGAACCCCAGGATCACTTTTGCATGCCACGGTCTCCCCATCTTGTTCAATCATTTAGTTGTTCTTGTCCAGCCCCCAGTACTTCAGTGACTGTGTCCTATATTTGAGACCAGTCTCCACATCCTCTTTGTGACAATAACGGCTGTACTGTTAGGGTCTCAGTTGAAAGAGCAACATCACTTAACTCAGGTAAGAGCATGGTGCTACAAGAGTACAGTGTACAATCTGCGGGATGGAGTCATTATGGAAAAAATGGAAAGTTGCATCATCAAGTCATCTCCACTTTGCAGATAGAAATGGTCGAATCTTGACTGCACTGTCTGAAGAATCTTTACTTGTGACTTAATGATGGCTAATGCAACCACTGCTCCGTGGCATCCTCCTGGGTAGTGTACATTCACTAGAGTACATGTCATCGGAGTGAGGGGTAAGAATGCTCTACTGGAGGGAAGCAAGTGATTAAAAACACAAAATGCTGGCAGAACTCAGCATGCCAGACAGCATCTATGGGAGGAGGTGGTGACGACGTTTCGGTCCAAAACCCTTCATCAGGAATGAAGTAACATGGGATGGTCGGGGGGGGGGGGGGATAAGAAGTGGGAGCAGGGATGAAGTGGAGAGATGGGAAGTGATAGGCTGAAGGGAAATGGGCATGGGGGAAGTTGGAGAATTATGGGAAATAAAGGAGAAAGAAAGGTAGGACTGGGGGGAGATTATAGTGAGGATGAAAAAGAGAGAGAACCAGACTAAAATTATAGATAGGGATGGGATGGGGGGGGGGGTGGGCAGAGGTATTGACGGAGGTCAGTGAGTTGAATAGTCATGCTGGCAGGTAGGAAGCTACCTAGGCAGGAGATAAGGTATTGCTCCATCAACCTGCATGTGGCCTCATTTTGACAGTAGAGGAGGCCATGGACAGAAAAATCGGAGTGGGAATTGAAGTGTGTGGGGAGCGATCCCTGCAGAAAGCTGAGAGTGGGGGGAGGCGGGAAGATGTGGCTGGTGGTGGGATCCCATAGGAGATGGCGGAAGTTACGGAGAATTATACATTTGGATCTGTAGGCTGGTAGGATGATGGGTGGGGATCAGGGGACTCTATGCCTGGTGGGCTGGTGGCAGGATGGGGTGAGGGCAGAAGTGCATGAAATATGGGAGATGCGATGGAGGGCAGAGTTGATAGTGGACGAAAGGAAGCCCCTTTCTTTTAAAAAAGGAAGACATCTCAATGGTCAATGGAGCAATACCTATCTCCCGCCTAGATAGCCTCCTACCTGCCGGCATGAACATTCAACTCACAGACCTCTGATGACACCCCTATCCCCTCTCCCTTACCCCATCCCTATCTATAATTTTAGTCTGGTTCTCTTTCTTTCTCCACCTCACTATAATCTCCCCCAGCCCTACCTTTCTCTCTTTTATCTCCCATAATTCTCCACCTTCTCCCTAGCCCATTTCCCTCCAGCCTATCATTTCCGAGCTCTCTACTTCATCTCTCCCGCCTTTGTATCCCCCCTCGACTATCCCATGTTACTTCACCCCTGATGAAGAGTTTTGGCCTCAAACGACATCACTACCTCCTCCCATAGATGCTGTCTGGCCTGCTGAAATCTGCCAGCATTGTGTTTTTATTTATTTCCAGCATCTGCAGATTCACGCGTGTTGTCTTTGGAAGCAAGTGATTGTTGTCTTTTCTGTTTCACTGAGATACTGCTCACCTCTCAGACCCAGGCTACGTCCACACTAGACTGGATAGTTTTGAAAACACAGATTTTGTGTAAAAACGACAGGCATCCACAGTAGGCAAGCACTGGGTGTATTTAATGTCATTTTAATGAAACACTAAATGACATACCCCGCCTGCTTTCATATCGTAGCCGGACACAATTAATCAGGCTGGCATGCGTAAGCCTCTGCCCAACTACGTCAGCACATCTCCTGCATCACCTTACATAGCGCACTCAACAATTGCTGCACTACTATCAAAAACACTTACTGTTTCACCCGAGACAACAGCAACTCTAAAAATCTGCCTGTCCTCCTCCTGCTTGCACACGGGCAGAGAATAAGCAGCCAGGGTGATTGGTAAACTTTGAGCTATGGATGTTGTCTGCATGAATTTTAGTGAGGTGTTTAGCAAAGATCCCACATACGCGGCTGATCCAAAAGATTAAGGTGGATGGGAATTGACCATTTGGAGTCAGAACCGGTTTACCCACGACAACAGGTGTTAGTCAAGGGGACTGATTCTGGCTGGAGGTCTAAGATTAGTGGAGGTCCGCAGAGATCTGTGTTGGGTCACCTGCAATTTGTGACTTATATAAATGCCCTGGATGAAAATGTTAATGGGTGGGTTAGTAAGTATGCAGTTGAGACAAAGCTTGGTGGTGTGGATAGTGTGGAAGATTGGCAAGATAAACTGTAGATCAATTGCAGATATGGGTGGAGAAATGGCAGATGGAGTTATCCTGGTCCAATGTGAGGTGCTGCACTTTGGTTGGTCAAACATAAAGACACAATGTTGATGACCAGAAAGATGTTGTGATCCTCCCTGAAAGAGGCTATACAGGATGATAGGGGGGTTACGAAGGAAATGACTTCTGTGCCTTTACTAGTCGAAGCATTGAGTCCCAAAGTCAGGAAGTTATGTTGCACCTATACAAGACATCTGGGGTATTGCATACAGTTCTAGTTGCCCCACTCTAGGAAAGATTTCAACGTTGGTGAAAAAGAGGTTTACAAGGACATTGCCTGGATTAGCAAGTATGTGGTTGGACAAATTGGGTTGTTTTCTCTGGAGCGGTGGGGATCGAGGGGAAATCTGATAGTTTAAGGCTATTATAGGCGTAGATAGAGTACACTGACAGTATCTTTCCCAAGTTAGAAATATGTAGTATCAGAGGGTATACATTTAACGTGACAGGCACGTCTTTACACAGAGACTGTTCCTGGGATGTGAACTTGGGTTGGTGAGAGAGACAGATACATCAGAGACTTCTGAGAAATGCTTAGAGAGGCACATGAATGTGAGAAAATCGAGGGATATGGACAATGTGTAGCCAGAAGGGATTAATTTAGTTGGTCATTTGTTTACTAATTTATTTAATTCAGCACAATATTTTGGGCCGAAGGGCCTGTTCCTGTACTGTACTGATCTATGTTCTAGGTCTATGTTCTGTAACATTGTTCAGTCAACAATATGTCAATGTAATTTTCAGCTCAGTGTGTTGTTTTACCGTACCGAGCTCCAGAACTTCTTTCAGCATGTTGTCCAACTTTGCCAACCCATTCTTCATTTCCACAAATGATTCCCACATCACTCCCTGGGACTGGGAGCCTTTGCTCATCACCAGGCTGAGGAAGAGCGGTTCCCTTCTCTGTGAGTTCTGTGATTTCCTGTAGACAATGAACTTGTTGAGTGACAGACTGAGTGAAAGAGAATGGAGAAGACAATACCTGCTCAGTGATGGGACGTCCCAGTGACACTGACCACAGGAACAGTCACTAGGCAGCCTCTTCACCTACTCTGTAAATTTCTGGGACCAGTAATTAACAGCAAAACACTGACTGTGGAAATTACAAATCAGAGTATTATTTGAGTCACAGAGACCAGCAGCACAGAAACAGGCCCTTTGGTCCTTCTAGTCAATGCTGACCTGTTTTTGAATTTTCGAACATAGAATAGTACAGCACAGTACAGGTCCTTTGGCCCACAATGTTGCGTGGACCATTAAATCCTGTGTCCTATATATCCCCCCACCTTAAATTCCTCCATATACCTGTCTAGTAGTCTCTTAAATTTCACTAGTGTATCTGTCTCCACCACTGACTCAGGCAGTGTATTCCACGCACCAACAACTCTCTGAGTAAAAAAACTTCCTTTAATATCCCCCTTGAACTCCCCCCCCCCCCTTTACCTTAAAGCCATGTCCTCTTGTACTGAGCAGTGGTGCCCTGGGAAAGAGGCGCTGGCTCTCCACTCTTTCTATTCCTCTTAATATCTTGTATACCTCTATCATGTCTCCTCTCATTCTCCTTCTCTCCAAAGAGTAAAGCCCTATCTCCCTTAATCTCTGATCATAATGCATACTCTATAAACCAGGCAGCATCCTGGTAAGTGTACCCTTTCCAATGCTTCCACATCCTTCCTACAGTGAAGCGACCAGAACTGGACACAGCACTCCAAGTGTAGCCTAACCAGAGTTTTATAGGCCTGCATTATTACCTCACACCTCTTAAAATCTATGCCATAACATATGAAAGCTAACACCCCATAAGCTTTCTTAACAACCTTATCTACCTATGAGGAAACTTTCAGGGTTCTGTGGACATGTACCCCCAGATCTCTATGCTCCTCCACACTTCCAAGTATCCTGCCATTTACTTTGTACTCTGCCTTGGAGTTTGTCCTTCCAAAGTGTACCACCTCACACTTCTCTGGGTTGAACTCCATCTGCCACTTCTCAGCCCACTTCTTCAACTTATCAATGTCTCTGCAACTTTTGACAATACTCTACACTATCCACAACACCACCAACCTTTGTGTCACATGCAAACTTGCCAACCCACCCTCTACCCCCACATCCAGGTCGTTAATAAAAATCACAAGAAGTAGAGGTCCCAGAACCGATCCTTGACACCACATGTCACAACCCTCCAATCTGAATGTACTCCCTCCACCACGAACCTCTGCTTTCTGTAGACAAGCCAATTCTGAATGCACCTGGCCAAACTTCCCTGGATCTCATGCCGCCTGAATTTCTGAATAAGTCTACCATGTGGAACCTTGTCAAATACCTTACTAAAATCCATGTAGATCACATCCACTGCACTAACCTCAACTATATGCTTGGTCACCTCCTCAAAGAACTCTATCAGGCTTTTAGACATGATCTGCCCTTCACAAAGCCATGCTGAATGTCCCTGATCAAACTATGATTCTCTAAATGCGCATAGATCCTATCTCTGAAAACTTTTTTTATTGCATTTTTAAATGAAATATGAAAAAAAGTTATGGATATAAACCTTCCCCCGTCCCCTTAACCCATCCACCCTGACTACTCTATAGAAAAAAAAGAGAAAGAAAGAGAAGAAAAAGAATGAAAGAAAGAGTGCCTGGTTGTTGGTAGATCTCCACTTGCTCCATGGAGTTCGTAATAACTTTAATATATATATATATATATTTATTTATTTCCCCAAATAACCAATTGTTTCATCTTCAGAGCATCTATATATCTAATCCCGTCTTTTGTAAATAAGGGCTCCAAATTTTCAGAAATGTTTCATATTTATCTCTTAAATTATAAGTAATTTTTTCTAATGGAATACAGCCATAGATTTCTTTCTTCCAAGAGTCTATACTTAAATATGTATCCGATTTCCAAGTAACTGCAATAGCTTTTTTGGCTACTGCCAGTGCAATTTTTATGAATTCTTTCTGGTATTTATTTAGTTTGAGTTTCGGTTTTATCCCTTCAATATCACCTAGTAAGAGTAGTATTGGATTATGAGGAAATTGTGTTCCTGTAATTTGTTCCAGTAAAAGTCTTAAATTTGTCCAAAAAGGTTGAATTTTAGAGCAAGACCAGGTAGAATGTAAAAAAGTACCAGTTTCCTGGTTACATCGGAAACACTGACCCGATAAATTTGGATTTAATTTATTTATTTCTTGTGGTGTAATATATAATTGATGTAGAAAATTATACTGCACTAATCTTAACCGAACATTTATTGTATTTGTCATACTATCAAGACATAGTCTTGACCAATTTGTTTCTTCAATTTTAATATTCAAATCACTTCCCCATTTTTGTCTTGACTTATGGACTCCTTGTTTAATTGCCTGTTTTTGAATCAAATTATACATACAAGGTATAATTTTTTTAATATTTCCTTTTTGAATTAAAATTTCTATTTCATTAGATTTTGGCAATAACATTGTTTGAACTAATTTTTCTCTTAAATAAGCCCTTAATTGAAAGTAACAAAATAAAGTGTTATTTGCTACTTTATATTTATTCTTTAATTGATCAAATGACATTAATATACCTCCTTCAAAACAATCTCCTATATATCTAATCCCTTTTTGAATCCAATTATATAAAATTTGACTGTCCATTGTGAAAGGAATAAGTCTATTTTGAATTAAAGATCTCTTTGCTAATAAAGATTTTTTGTCTCATCATCAACATTTATCTTATTCCATAAGTCAATCAAATGTTTTAATATAGGAGATTCTTTATTTTCCCGTATCCATTTAGATTCCCATTTGTATATAAAATCTTCTGGTACGTTTTCTCCTATTTTATCTAGTTCTATTCTAATCCATACCGGTTTATCTTTCTCGAAAAAAGATGCAATAAATCTAAGTTGATTTGCTTTATAATAATTCTTAAAATTTGGAAGTTGTAATCCTCCTAGATCAAATTTCCATGTCAATTTTTCCAACGATATTCCTGACATCTTACTTTTCCAGAGAAATTTCTTCACATATTTGTTTAACTCTTGAAAAAACTTCTGGGGTAATTGTATTGGTAATGATTGAAATAAATATTGTAGTCTAGGGAATATATTCATTTTTATAGTATTTACTCTACCTACTAATGTTATTGGTAATGCCATCCAGTTATCAAGATCTTCCTGAATTTTTTTTCAAAAGTGGTGAATAATTTAATTTGTATAAGTTTTTTATGTCATTATCAACTCTTGTACCTAAATATTTTATACCATTTGCTGGCCATCTAAATTGAGTTATTAATCGACATTGATTATAATCTCCTTTAGTAAGAGGTAAAATTTCACTTTTATCCCAATTTATTTTATAACCCGATATTTTCCCATATTCTTCTAATCTATAAGATAATTTGCGTAGTGAATGTAATGCATCTGTTAAATAATGTAGAACATCATCAGCAAATAAGTTAATCTTGTATTCTTCCTGATTAACTCTGAAACCCTTAATATCTGGGTCCATTCTAATTAATTCAGCTAGTGGTTCTATTGCCAACACAAACAAAGCAGGTGATAATGGGCAACCTTGCCTAGTTGATCTTGTTAACTGAAATGATGTTGAAATTTGACCATTTGTCACTACTTTAGCTTTGGGATTAGTACTTAAGGTTTTAATCCATTTTATAAATGATGTTCCTAATCCATATTTTTCCAATACCTTAAATAAAAAATCCCATTCCAATCTATCAAATGCTTTTTCTGCATCCAAAGCATCTGCCACACTCATTTCCTCCCTCTTTTGTGCTAAATGGATTATACTAATAACTGGGTTACATTATCTGCCGATTGTCTATTTTTGATAAATCCTGTTTGATCCATATGCACTAATTTTGGTAAGCATTTAAATAATCTGTTAGATAAGATTTTTGCTATTATTTTATAATCGGTGTTTAATAAAGAAATAGGTCTATATGACGCTGGTTTTAAAAGGTCTCTATCTTTTTTTGGCAATACTATTAAAATAGCTGTTGAAAAAGATTCTGGAAGTGTATGCATTCTTTCCGCTTGATGTATTAACTCCATAAAAGGAGGAATTAATAAATCTTTAAACTTTTTATAAAATTCAGGCGGAAAACCATCTTCTCCTGGAGATTTATTACTTTGGAGTGATCCCAGAGCTTCTTCAACTTCCTTCAATGTAAAAGGCATACCTAATCCCTTCTGTTCTTCTGTATTTAATTTTGGAAGAGTTATTTGAGATAAAAATTCTTCTATCCTAACGTCATCATTCTTTGATTCTGATTTATACAACTCAGAATAAAAATTCTTAAAAGCCTCATTAATTTCTAGAGGCTTATAAGTAATTTCATTCACTTTTGTTCGAATTGCATTTATTGTTTTAGAAATCTGATCTGTTTTTAACTGCCATGCAAGAACTTTATGTGATCTTTCACCTAGTTCATAATATCTCTGTTTAGTTCTCATAATTGCTTTTACTGTTCGATATGTCTGGAGTGTATTATATTTTAACTTCTTATTAATAAGTTGTCTTCGTTTTTCTTCTGTCATATTTCTTTGAGATTCTTTTTCTAATTTTATAATCTCTTTTTCCAATTGATCTATTTCTATCATATATTCCTTCTTAATTTTAGAAGTATAACTTATTATCTGGCCTCTCAAATATGCTTTCATTGCTTCCCACAATATAAATTTATCATCAACTGAATGTAAATTTGTAACTTAAAAAGAACTGAATCTAATTGTTCATAAAATCACAAAAATCTTGACGTTTTAGTAGAATTGAATTAAATCTCCATCTATAAATTGATTCCTCTTTATCCATCATTATCATTGTCATTATTAAAGGAGAGCGATCAGATAATATTCTTGCTTTATATTCCACATTTTTCACTCTATCTTGAGTATTTGTTGAGAATAGGAAAAAAATCTATCCTTGAGTATGTTTTATGTCTATTTGAATAAAATGAATAATCCCTTTCTTTTGGAATGATTCTTCTCCATATATCAATCAAATTTAAGTCTTTCATCAATGATAGAGTTAATTTTGCTACTTTTGATTTTGTAATAGCCTTTGTTGATCTATCTAAAACTGGATCTAAACAAAAATTAAAATCTCCACCTATTAATATTTTATCATGTGCATTAGCCAAATTCAAAAAGACCTCCTGTATAAATTTTACATCATCTTCATTTGGTGCATAAATATTCATAAGAGTCCATAGTTCTGAAAAAATTTGACAATCTATAATTAAATATCTTCCTGCCAAATCAATTAATACATTTTGTATTTTAATTGGTAAATTTTTATTAACCAAAATTGCCACTCCTCTCGCCTGAGTTAAATGAAGCTGCAATAACATTTCCAACCCAGTCTCTTTCTAATTTCTGATGTTCCATATCCGTTAAATGAGTTTCTTGTAAGAAAGCTATATCTATTTTCATTTTTTTAATATATGTTAAAATTCTGTTTCTTTTTAATGGTCCATTAAGCCCATTAACATTAAAACTTAAAAAATTCAATAAATCAGTCATTATTTTTAATTATGTTACTCCAATCTATAATAATACCTAATCTTTCAACTTTCATGGTATCCTGGGAAATCTTTTTAAAAGTCTCCACGTTGCTATGTGTGTCCCCACCAATCATCCAGGCAAAAGAATAGAAGAAAAATAGAAAATAAAGAAAAAAAAACAAAATACCCCCCTATTAATGTTGTGAAAGAAAAAAAACACAACATTACCCCCCTCTATTGTACGGGTCATGGCAATCACCATGATTACACACGTGAATCCCGTAGTAACCGATTCAAAGCTCCCCAGCCCCCCCGCAACATAAAAAGTATATATATAAAAAAGAAGAAATATACTATTCTCAATTAATATTTCTAAAATTTTACTTTTCTCCCTTATATCATCCTTAAATGTCCATCAGTTCCATTTGCTATCTCTGTCGTCATCTTTAACCATTACATTCAGAAGTCTCTACGTTTAATTAGTGAATAAATGGAAGTTTTTGTGCGAACACCTCCCTCCGCATCTCGATAATCTTTTTCCCTCCGCCAAAAAAATTATCAGTGTTGCTGGATGACGCATTAAAAACTTATAACCTTTTTCCCATAAGACTTTTTTAGCTGGATTAAATTCTTTCTTTCTCTTCAAAAGGTTATAACTTATATCAGGATAAAAAAGAACTGGTTTCTCTGCTATTATCAATGGACCCTTTCTTCTTTTGGCACTTTGGGCAGCCGCCCTCAAAACTTTTTTCTTTATCCTGGTATCTTAAACATCTTATCAAAATTGATCGCAGATTTTGATCGTCTTGAGATCTTGGCCTTAAGGCTCTGTGCACCCTTTCAATCTCAATTGAAGTTTCTTCTCCCATTTCCAATTTTTCAGGAATCCATTTTTGAAAAAAAATTATTGGGTCTTCTCCTTCGGTATCTTCTTTAAGTCCAACAATTTTAATATTGTTGCGTCTACTAAAATTTTCAAGCTTATCAATTTTTTCCATGAGTAGTTTTCTTTCTGATGTCCAGCCATTGTTATCATCTTCCAGATTCTTCATTCTTCCTTCCATATCTTCCATTTTGACTGCCAAATCTGTAATTTCCTTTTCCATTTTTCCTGTTTCTTTGTCATTTTATCAAACATAATCCATATTTATTATTTTTTCTTTAATTACTTTTTTGTTACTTTTAATTATTTTTAATGCATTTAATTTTTCTAATTTATGCATTATTTGCCTCAAAGTCTTTTTTGTTTTTTCAGAGGAACTTTCATCTTCATCTTCATCTTTGTCTGATTTTTCCAGAGAGTCCGGCTCTCTCTCAGATTCTCTTTCACTGTCGGTTTCAGTCGCTGCTGGGTTTTGTAGTTCTGATTGCTCTCTTTTGCGCATGCTCATTCCTTTATGCTTGCGCAATTCTCGTTGATCTTTTCCTTTGGAAATGGCCGATGCTGCCGCAGTCTCCTGTTCT